>NW_021940535.1:17061527-17293058 GCF_001715985.3 Manacus vitellinus | reverse complement strand
AAATGCCGGCACGGCGCGGTGCCCCCGCCTCCCTTCCCAAGTAAATCCCGCCAGGTAGAGCCCGAAGGGTCCTCGTCACTCAGCCGAAGGTGCCTCCGCAGCGACGTTAGCAGCGCGGCCCCACGTAGCCCCAAGGACTCCTTTCACCGCCCTCCATCGGGTTCTCGAGGCAAAGCCCGGGCAATTCCCAGTCCCCACGCTGCCTTCCCCGCCGAACACCCCGGTATCCCCGTTCTGCAGAGCAGCGGCGTGCGTGTGCACGTGTACGGGCACGCACAGAGGTCACTGTGTCTGTGCTCTTTGTTCTGAGATGTCACCCTGCGCTGTGTGAGAGATTCAACTTTTGACTGCTGACCAAACAAAACCAGAGTTCATAGGGAAGTGCAGCTTCTGAAATAAAAATACGGGGAACCTAGACTGTGACGCAGGCAAGACTGCCGGGCTCTCTAGGGCGCAGGAGCAGCCCAGCTATCTGGGGCTCCTCCGGCTTTCAGAAGGAGAGGGGTGAAACTATAGACACACTCATTCTGTGCTTCCGTATGACATTGGTGTTACCCCTGAGGAAAAAGAGAATCTCTTTTATGAGTAGGGTTTAAAGATAACGGGGCGCGGTGGCAGTGTGGAGAAATATGGAGTTCCCTGCAGGAGCTGTGCTGTGCTTGCGTGTCCTGGTCTGCCCCTTGCAGATAAGGATGGCGCCTGCTGAGAAACCGGGTGCCTCCCATGGACCAGGTGGACTGTGAGCTTTGACCTGGCACCTGGCAGAGGCGCGTGCAGCACCGGGGGATGGCACAGACCTTTGTCAAACAGGTGGTGTCTTAGCCTAGCAGGGGTGTCTGAGGATGTCTCATTTCTCATGCTGTTCCTGAACCCGTGACTCCATTGCCAATCCTCCTTTCTCCGAAAACCTGATCCGGAATGCGTGCTATGCCGTGTGGAGGATTTCTTAAAAAATCTGTGCGAGAACAGCGGCTGTGGCAGGGTGTAGGGGCACCAGTGTCTGGAAACGTGAGCAGTAGTCTGTGTAGTGCACGTGTCACACGGCCCCTTAGTCTGACTTCTGCTGTGAGGCAGCTCTTCCAGGAGCTCCTGGGCTGCATGCTCTGTAGGGAACCTTTTCACCAAGGGTTTCCTTGGTAGAAAAAAAGTTAAATGTTAAAGAGGAAAAGTTGCTACAGAGATGCTAAGAGGATCATTACAGCTGATAGAAGTATTTAAAATTTGTAAGTCAGAATTTCTCCCTGCAAGCAGTGATGTGTCCAGGGTTGTATAACACCACTGCCTTTATGTGTGGAAGTGATGGCTGATGTAAGGGGCTACAACCCCAACCTGTAATGCCAATTCAGTTGATTGAGGACTCCACAGACACCAATGCTTTTTATCTCTAAAGGAAAGCAGTGCCTGACCCTTTTTAAGTTTTTAGTTCTTACTGGCATGTGGAGTTCCTTGCTGCAATGTCATGGGTTGTCTGTGAAGAGACTCTACAGAGCAATAGAGGCATAAAACATAGAAGATACCGAGTCTAATTTATTTAAACGGTTGCATGGCTATGGCTGTTGAAATTTTTGTGTGAAATATCAAATGATTTTATATTGACTTTTGAAATGCTGAGTCTTGGAGACAAACTCAAATGAAGCGCAAACAATGTCTCTTGCTTACAAGCAAGAAGGAGCCTGTGAAAGGCCAGAACTGCTCCCAGGTCTGCCTGAGGACAAAAAGCTGTTTCATCTGAGGGATTCTCAAGTACGTCAGATTGCAAGACATGGCAGGACAGAGACTGTTTGCAATAGCAGCCTAGCAGTTGGAGTTCAGCTGCTGTTAGAAACACTACAAAGGCTTGCAATCGGACAAATGGCGTTCAGTAGGCTAACCAGGCTGCAGTGCTGTTTCTTTCCCTTGCCCCCTTCCCTTCTGCATCATGAGCACCTCCCAGCCCTTCCTTTCTGTGCCTCTGGCGCATAGCCTGCATGAAGGCTTTCTCTCTGCCCTATTTCTGTTGCTAACCTAGCTTGTTTGCATTCTGGCTCCACGGCGCTCTAAGATCCTGTCTTTGCTGTGGCTCCAGATGAGCTCTGCTTAGAGGGTGCCCAGGGAAGCCTTCCCTGGGCAATCCCGTGCTCTCTCCCTGCTGCCCCATCCTTACAGCACCGTGGCTTGTTGCTCCATCTGTTGGTTCTGCCATTTCATCTTGGCTTGGATCACAGAAGGCTGATAAGACGGGAGAAGGGAATGGGGCAGACTGGGAGGTCAGCCATTGAAAACGAATGGAGACAAACAGACTTGAGGGAGGGAGGGAGGAAGGGAGAGGAGTGCTCCCAGGAGCACGTAATGGCTGATCTGGTGGTGCTGGGTCACGGCATGGCTCACATGGCAGCGGTGCATGTCTGCTGGTTATGTCACTACGTGCCGCCTTTTTTTTCTTGCCTTAGGGGGTGTGATAGCTTACATCAGCTCTTCGAGCTCGGCATCTAGCCCAGCCTCATGTCACAGTGAGAGCTCAGACAGCGGTTTCCAGTCATCCTCTTCGCCTGTACCATCTTCTCCGAACAGCTCCTCCTCAGAAAGCGGATGCAATGGCCGGAGCAGCGAAGGCTCTGATGGGGCACCGAAGAACGATCGGCTGGAGGAGACTGTTAAAACAAACCAGTCCAGTGTTGCTGGTTTGACAAAAGGCCATAATGGAGTCACAAGTATGTTTGGTGCTGGTTCCTTAAAACACCATTTCCCCCTTATGTATTACAACCTCATATGTTACAACAAGGTCTTCCGTGTGGCTTGTGGTGAAGGCACATAGCAAAGCCTCCATTTTTATCTTTTGGCATTATGTGTGTGGTAATACAACTGGTGTTGCCATACAAATGCTAATAAGATGGAGGTCCCATTGCTGCTGACTTCAGACAGTCCATAAATACAATCCGGCTTTACTTCAAATTTTCGTGAGGACTGATCTTAGTAAAATCAAGCAATTAAAAGGAAGTAATGAAACAAAGGTAATAGTAATCAGAAATTGCCATCAAGAGTATTTATGGAGCGGTCTTGGAAATCTGGTTTATCTGTTTTTTCATATGCTCTCCCTTGCCTCTTCACCTTTCCGCCCCCCCCAGTTTTGAGGAACAAAATAAATAAATTACCCGAACGTAATATTTACATAGCTGCAGTTGGAACAGTTATCTTTTTGATTCCAAGTCTTAATTTGTGGATGTAAAAAACAAAATACTTGTAAACTGGAACTAAAGGATAACCTTTTAAAATACATTTAACAATCTAACTTCACCTATTCGCTTCACACTTTTTTTGGTAATTGGAGAAGATCAACGGTAGAGAAGTATATTTGTACAGTTTTGGAAGGGTAGAAATCAAACTGAGCACTGGAATGAGTGATTCAGCAAACACTCGTCTGGAATTTAGTCTTTTGGAGGCTCAATTCTTTTATTGGCAGAATTGTTTTATTCTTTTGGATTGATACAAAGCTAGAATAAGTATATAGCAGTTCTACCTTAAAAGGTTTGTTTTTTTTTTTTTAAGGTGTTCCTACCCTAAGTTCATCAAGAACCTTTACTTCTTCTTAAAAATTCCCTAGTAACTGGGTTTCTTGGTATCAGGGCAGAAGTTCCTGAGATGAAACCTCTGGTAAACTGTTCAAATGGATAGACAGATAGATAACACTTCTAGCTCAGTACTAGTTGTGTTAAAAAAAAAAATAAAAATTTTGCTTTAGTTCTTTTTGAAAACCTTAATGTTTTAGTTCTTCTTTACAAATGAAACTCAAATGTCAAATAAGTTACTTTTCTGGTAGAGTAGTGGGAGTATTTCCAGTTTTCTCTTGTGTTAAGGTAACTTTGTGGTTACTGAAGTCACTAGTAAAATTCCTATTGGCTTTGGTGAAACCAGTGTTAGACCAGGACTTAGGACTTGCAATAAAATCTTTATTGACAAACTGAAATAAAAAAGGTGGGGGAAAACTTAAAAAAGTCAAACCATGAGCATATTTACAGGACTGAGAAGGTATTTTTGAGTTCAAGTGTGGAAGCATGCCATTCTGGATATGCATTCAAATGAGTGGTCTTTACATATGTAGATGTGGCTGAGTTACTAGTCCTAAATTGTTATCAAGTAGGTAGAGTGTATGGCTTGTTTTTAATATATAATAAAGTGTCCTTTAATATTTCTGGTTTTTAAGAAAAGATGTTTATTCTCTGTTGGGGAAACTCTAGCCTTTTATAGGCTTACTTGTCCTGATGGAAAAAACAGATTGAGCCTGAACTTTAGTGGCCTAGTTAACTGAATGGTCCTTTTAAAAGTGCTTAAATGTAAGCAGACTTTCTTTTTCTACAGTTGAGTGCAGTGCTACTGTGATTGAAAGCCCATTGAATATGTGCTTTCTACCTATTCTGTTGAGTGCTTCATGTTTGTCTTTTCCCCCCTCCTTTGCCCTAGTACCTTCTGAACTGTTCGGTTTGGTACATTCTTGGTGTCTGTTCTTCTGCTGTACTTTTTCATATGTTGAGCTGACCTGATGTGTTTTGATTTAAGTCCAGGTTTTAAAAGGTGGAAACATGTTTCTGCAGTTGTCATTGGTTTTCTATATCCTTGACTTTTTTGTTCTGATTCTAGAATTTAATGGCATGGTTCTTCTTTGCAAAGTCTGTGGAGATGTCGCTTCAGGATTTCATTATGGTGTTCATGCCTGTGAGGGCTGCAAGGTGAGCTATATTTCTGCTCACCTTTCTGCTGCTGAAATGCTCAAGTTCTCCCCATTGGGTAAAAGGGGTGATACTGCCAAAAAAAGTCTGTGTATTTATCTGTTAAATATGAGAAATTTCAGAAGTTGTAGGGAAAAGGCAAACCACTTAGCAATACACAGTATTTTCCAATACACAGTATTTTCCAACCTCTGCAGTACTTTCTGTTCTCACCCCTTTTCCAATCCTGCCTGACCTGGAGCGCATGGCAGAGAACAAGAACTGGAGGCAGAGGTGGTAAGGACCATGTCACGCAAGACATGTGCATGTTAATTGCATTAAGAGATAGTGGGTGTGGGTTGTCACCTGGGCTGTGGCACAGAACAAAATAGCTTTGGAAAAGCAATTCTTTACCACAGGGAAAGCCGGAACTGGGTGCTTCCATGTTCATGCATCACTAAATGTGTATTTTTCTGAATCTGTAACACTGCAAATGTTATGTGCTTTGAAGGAGTTTATCAGCTTAAGCGTTGTGCGAAAGAACCACCTTTGAAGGTCATATGGTGCAGCAGGATGGTTTTGTTGCCAAACTGCAGAGATTGGTGTCAAAAGATCTGATTTTTGACTCCCATATTTGTACTTGATGTCAGAGGCATTTGAGAGCATCTTACAAACTGTTATTATAGTCTTAGAGGTAATACTGGAGATACTCGGTGCTGACTATGCGGGGAACAACTTAGCATTTTCTGTAATTAGAAATCATAACTAGTTAGCATTATATACAGATCACACACAAAGGGGAAGTAAGTCTTGAGGAGTATCAAGTTCTTTAAAATCACTTGGGGCTGATGGCTCTGAAGCAGCTGATGAGAGACAGTGAGGTTTTCTGTGCTTGCAGAGAAGTGAATCTTGGCAGAAGAATTTGACATGTGCTGTAATGATAGTTGTGGGGCTTTTTTGTTTGTTTGTTTACAGGGTTTTTTCAGAAGAAGCATTCAGCAAAACATCCAGTATAAGAAGTGCTTGAAGAATAACAACTGCTCTATAATGAGAATGAATAGGAACAGATGCCAGCAGTGTCGTTTCAAAAAATGCCTGTCTGTTGGGATGTCAAGAGATGGTACGTTCCTGTACTGAGCAGGGATCCTCTGAGAGGGAATCTGCTGCCCACTTCAAAACTGATTGCTGAAGGTCTTAATGGCAGATAATGCAGCTAGCCCTGTTCTCAAGAGCAGGTTCACTGTCTGAGAACATTTAGATCAGCTTGCCTTCTTGCTCCATGACTCTCCTGGACTGGTAATGTAATACTGCGGACAGCCGCAGAGCTGTTCTCCTGCCTGTGGAGGCTGATGCAGTGGGATATGCTGCAGTGGTCTGTTAGGGGGATGGTTGTAACAAGTGCCTCAATTTTGTGTATCCTGCGTGAAGCTGAACAAGACTCATATTTTTTTTTTCCCTCTTTTCTTTTGTTACTGTTACTTTTTCAATGAAAGGGAATTCTGCCTAAACTGACAGCTTTAGAGTAATTGCTACAGAGCCTAAAGAGTTAGGTTTGGGTGCATAGGATGAGCATGTATCTGCTCCATTCTTTTTCTTTCTTTTTTTCTTTCTTTCTTTTCTTGGAGGAAGAGGAAAGACAAGGAGGAAATAGTAGTGTTGAGCTGTGTCTCTGACCACCTTGCTGGCTGTCCACTCCTTGTGACTTTTTAATATGTAATGCTGAAAGTGTAGTTCATTTGTCTGCTACAATTTACTGACACAAACCAGAACTCTTCCTTCTGTTTCACTTTTTAATTTTCTCTGGCTGTTTATTTCACAAGAACTAGGAATCTTGGGCTGTTAATAATTTAGTGGGTGGAGTGTTAAAACTTATTTTAAATAATTGTTCTGAGTTCTTGTCGTGCATAGGAGTTATTTCATCCCCTAGGCACTTATTTGCGCATAAGGTTGCACCTGCTTTAATGAAAGAGACTTAGTTACATTAATGATGGACTACTGCATGAACATAATTACATCAGTCGAAACTGGTTATAAGCCCTTGTGCAGCTGTGGTTGGACAGGGTGGTAGAGGCAGTTATAGATTCCCTAGGACAGGGTCAAAAGTGCTGCAGCCACAATGATGCCCGTCCCCTTGCCAGCAGAAAATGTCCTTGTCAAGGCAAAGTTATCAAGGAAATTTGCCAAGGTAAGCTTTGTTCAGCATTGATTCTATTGTTTTGACAAGTTATATAATTAGTCCTTGAGGACCTGTCTTGTAGGACTTCTATTCAAATATGATATGGACTGTGTTTACATTCAGCTAATTGTCAGCTCACAAAGTTGTGCTGATTTAATAGATCCAATCTTAAACTTAAAGCCCAACACTTCATCAATTAACACAACTGCATGTATGCTCCATAGCCAGGTTTGAGGCAAAAGGGGACAAGGCTTTAGAGACTCTGTGCTTTAGAGCTGCCTTCTGTTTGTATGCAAACAATAGCATGCATTTCATACCTCACACCAGTCCTGTGCACTGGAAACTCCTTGATTTCACTGGAATATCCCTGCTGTAGTATTGGTGAGAGCAGTTAAAACCTTTCCTTAAAAGGCAAGATTTTTGGTTGGGGTGTGTGTTTTGTGTGTGTGTGTGTGCCAACACTTTCAGGATTGATTTTTTTTTTTTTCCCTTCCCACCACTTTCTGTTTCTCCACCTTGGTAGCTGTTCGATTTGGCCGTATTCCCAAACGTGAAAAACAGAGGATGCTGATTGAAATGCAGAGTGCCATGAAGTCCATGATGAACAGTCAGTTCAGTGGCCATTTACCCAACGAAGCATTAACAGAACATCAAGACCAAGCACCTCAAGAAGACCTTTCTTCCAAGCCCAAACAAGAGCGGGATACCATCAAAAGCCCTTCTCCCCCTCCTACTGCTGACATGGCTAAGGAAGAAGTGATCGGGATGGTCACTAGAGCCCACAAAGACACTTTCATGTACAACCAGGAACAGTCCCAAAACCCTGCAGAGATGATGCAGCCCCAGAGTGGGGAGAGAGTGTCGAAGAACACCGAGCAATACATCTTGAGCAGTGAGCACTGTGTTGGAGGCCTCAGTGGCCCTCAGTACCCTGAAAGGGAGCAGCACCTTGGTGGACAGTACAAAGGGAGAAGCACGATGCATTATACAAGTGGGCATGCCATGTGCTTCACAAATGGCCACTGCATGAACTTCACCAGCGGTTATACTCAGCGAATGTGTGACAGGATCCCAGAAGATGGCTTTTCTCCAAACAAGAATACCACTTACTCCTGTAGCACTGGAGGAAGAATGCATCTGGTATATTGATATTAATTGCTTGATTTGATTTAGTGAAAGGCTTAGTGGTGGGTGTGGTACAGCTGTGTCTTAGTAGTCAATGTAGCTCCACACAGTTGACAAAACTTCTGAGATTTAAAATATTGACATAAACTTGATAGTGCACATTGTCACAAAGGAGGTAGTAGCTCAAGTTGTGTGGAGAATTTGAAATCATACAAGTGATGGGATTTCTTGGCTCATTTTTTAGCTCACTGAAAGTAAGTGAACATCAGAGAGCATTGGTTGAAAAAAAATCAGGTTTTTTTAAAGTGAATTGACTTTGAAAAGAAAATAACACTTTATAAATGCCCCTGTTCACTCAATCCTTTTGAAGACTTTAAAATAATCTACACAGTCAGATGTACTGTATTTTCATTAAATGTGTTCAGAGCAAATTTCTGGGGTGAAACCCCAGGGCGAGGATTTCAAGCCAGCATACATGCTTAGCTAGTGTGTTCTAAAGTCTGTCTTCCTGGGTAGGCTGTTTTTTTGATGTTGGGGTTTTTTTGTTTGTTTTGTTTTAATGGGGTGCACAGGCTATGCATCCTTTTCACCCTAGAACATCTTCAGATACGAACAGAGGCAGGAGGAAGATGTGCAGCTATACCACTTGAGAGAAGTTCAGGGTCTTTTCTGTAGGTCTTTTCTTGAGGACCTTAGATGACTTTACTAGAGCATTTTTTTCACTGAATTCTTAACAAGGATGTTCCCTGGTTTTTTGCATATGGTTGTCGGGTTTTTTGATTGTTTGGTTTTTTTTTTTTGGTCTTTCCTTAACAGATCCCTCTCATTTGCCTTGCACCTGCTGTTTCTCTGCTATTCAGGCAACCAGTTCTGTAAGCCCCTTAAAATAGATTGTCCTTCTCTTTATCACTGCAACCGCCTGGGATGAGAGAACATAACATCCTCGTTCTCATCCTGCACTCCTGTTGTGAAGCGCGAGACCCTGACCTTTCTGAAGTACTTGAGCTGCTGGTGGTTTTCTTCCCCCTAGTTTATAAAGATCCTTCTCAGGTTCTTGAAGACCCCTGAAAGTTTCCACAGTGAAAGTGTTTATTTGTTGATTTTGCTGTATTTTCATGACGGTTTTTCTGTTGGGGTTTTTTTTGTGTGTGTGGTTTTTTTTTTTCCCCTTTTTGGCTACTGCATATATAGACTCTGCCATCCCTAGGAGGGTCTGACCTTAATTGCAGACTCTGGGCACTACACCATGGCAAATAATAATAATTGCCAGCCTTTCTTCCTTGCAGGGAAAGTATGTGGTGTCACTACGATGGCATTCTTGGCACTCCTGAGAAGCAGAGGTTAAACCCATCAGTATGGGCGGGCAGGGAGTGGTGCTGCCTTGCAGAGGCTCAACCAGTCAGTTTGACCTGTGCATGGCAGCTGCAGGGAGGCTTTACACAGCCAACGATGAGGAAACAAAACTGAATCCAACAGAGCACTGCAGCTCTCCCTCCCTGTCCCACATCTCTGACATGAATAAGGGTTTTGCCTCAGAACTCAGTGAGATCAGGATCCAACCAAAATGAGTCAGTAGCAATAAGGGCATGTAATTAGGCTCTGAACCAGTATGGAGACAGATGTTCAGGGGTTTGATATTTTTTACTCAATACCCCTGTAAGCAGAAAAGCAGAACTTGTCGTTTCTGAAGATGTTCTTCTAAAGAGAGCTGGTGACTGTATATCTGACAACTGCTTCCATAGGAAGCCTGTCAGAGTTCAAGGAGCACCTGGCAACACTCTTAATCATATGGCTTAGTTTTAGGTAGTTCTGCAAGCAGCAGAGTGTTGGACTCAGTCTTTATGAGTCTCTTCTAACCTGAGATACTCTGTGACTCTTGGGCACAGGTCTGTCAAGACAGTGTAAACACAATGCACAGGGTGGAGAAGTGGTAGTTTCCCTTTGGGACTGAGTGCCTGTGGGTTAAGCTAAACGATCGTAGGATTAGAAGTTAAGGTGATTTTTGTGTCCAATGAGGTGCAGGAGATTCCTTATTTTCAGTGAGTACTGTATTTTTAACAATATCTATGTGGACCACTGCAGTATCACAAGCAGAGCAGTGATTAGCATCTACCATCCTTCTGTTTGTATGCCTAGGCCTTTCCTTTTGCCAAAATATTATATTCTTGTAGTCTTAGAACCTTCCACACAAAGATTTGCTAGGCAATTACCATATTCAAGATGCCCTGCCAAAACAGCACAGCTCTGAGGAATTGCTAATCTATTTCACAGTTTTTTCTTTGTTTTGCTGACATTATGTAGGATTACATACACCATTTAGGATACTTGTGAGGAATACTTAAAAGGAATTCTCATCCTTGATGGTGACAGGTGAAATGAATATTAAAAGGTTTAAACTTCATTAAAAGATGTGAATTTTAGAAAGCAGAACTGAAAATATCTCAGAGCTTCCGGTTGGGTCTTGCAGAGGGAATTTATTGGCAGTCAGCCTCGACTGATATGTCTGATCTCATTGTAATGGATTCAGACTTTCCTACTAAAAAATTACTGTATATTTGTATAAAAGAAAGAGCATTTTCTCATCCTGTGGCTGAGAAAAATTGCAATACCAGTTGCTTGGTCATCCTCCTTCTGTGATACAAGTAAAAGAAAACTTGTAAAGGAAGGTTATCCTTGTAATGAGGGTGTAAACCTGTGACTCAGGAAACCAAGGCTCGCTTTCTTGCTCTAGTGTTGACACCTTTGTCATCTTGACTGAAGCACTTCAGTTGCCTGCAAAACAAGACAGATAGGAGAATGAATGTAGTCATGACTGTGAGATTGCAATCAATTGATTTTGAAATCGTGATTAACTGTGAAATTAAAGGGATAACACAAATAAGAGAAATCCAGCTGTCAGACATCAGTTGAGATCAGGGACGAATCGCATAACATGGGTTCAGTCAGATCTTTTGCAATAAACACTGTTGTAGTTTCCAAAGTCAGCAAATTTATGAACAACTTGCTGACAATCCACCATGGATTTTTTTTTTGTTGGTTGGTTGTTTTAAAGGAAGGGGGAGAAATCCCATTGCTTTGGGAGATGACTGAGGAATACTGATCTTTTTTTCTCTATATGTCGTTATCACTAAGTTTTGTAGAAGAATAAAATTGTTTCTTCCAAGTATTTGTCAGGATTTGGAGTGATATCTTTAAAAGTTGTTTTCTATGTTTTGTAAACATCAGGTCTGCCCAATGAGTAAGACTCCCCATGTGGACCCAAACAAATCTGGCCATGAAGTCTGGGAAGAGTTTTCCCTGAGTTTTACCCCTGCAGTGAAGGAAGTGGTGGAGTTTGCCAAGCGCATCCCAGGATTCCGAGATCTCTCCCAGCATGACCAGGTCAATCTTCTGAAAGCTGGGACCTTTGAGGTGAGACCACTGTGTGTATATTGTGAATCTGACAAGCTCTGCATCGGTCTGACCCTGTAAGAACAAAACCAAATAGAACTGGGTTACATCAGGTGAAACCAGCATGTTCATGAGTGGTAGCTCTGAGCTTTCCTTAAGGTGGTGTCGAAGGGATCTGTTTTGTCAGATCTTGGTGAACTGTCCCTCTTCCATCTAGCTCAAAACTGCTCAGCCCTTCTACCCATTCTTCTTCCCTGGACATTAATAAATGGGTAATTAGGGTTTTTTTGGTTTTGTATAGCAGTGGTTACACTGATAGCTACCTTTGCTTACTCTGAAGAACTGTACTGCATCCGGAAGGGTGGATAGGTTAGAAAGCTGTCTGTCGACTTACAAGTTTTGTTGAGAAATGTTTAACGCTCTCTGTGTCTTTCCTTGTGCCGCTCTGCTTCCTGCCAAAGCCAGAGTATCTATCCTGACCAGTCACCACTAGCCTTTGGTGGCAGCTGGGGGTGTCTGAAGCTTCCATGTCTAATGCAGTAACAGTAGGAACGAGCTGTACTGCTGCAGCTCTGGAGGTGCTGTGTGCCAGCTGCAGCCTGACTTACTCTAGACTAATCCCTCTAGGTCCTTGTGGTTAATTTCATCCACTTGTGGTCATGACGTATATGTGCATTAGTGGTGTTAATTTGGAAATGATACCACAGAGCTTGGTGCTGTTTTATAATTAGTGACCTTCACAAGATGACCTTTACTTAAGGCTTTAGTTGTTCTTCCAGACCCTTGTGTCTGTTGGAGATCATACACATTTTATAAATATTCAAATGTGAAATTTGAATTCAAATGTGCAATTTGAATATAGAGGGCCAGAGGAGCTGATGTTACTGTGCTTTCCTGGAGAGGGTAGAGTTAGTGATGTCTTTGCTCTTGTTTACTTGATTTATTCTTTCAAAGAGGTGTGCTGGATTTTGGTTTTACCCGAACTGAAGACATTTCTTGTGTAGTGTGTTGGGCATTTACACGGCCCAGTTCTAAGACGGATAATTGTTGGGTTGGAAGGTACAAGTTATACTGGAAGACTTGATGCCTGGAGTGTGTCAGTTTCTTTGTTGCTTTCATTTTGCTGTCCTGTATTTTTTTCTGTTGTATGTATTCTTGACCTTTTAATATTCATCTACAACTCCTGCGGCATAGAGGCTGTATTTTCACTTCTTCAGCTACAGTCTCTTACATGGCTGTTCACATTACAGAAAAATGTTAGTTTCTTCCTCTGCTGTCCAGTACCCTCAAGGAGGGTGGAAAATTTGGCTTGAACTGTTCTTATAAAGTGAAGCCAAATCTTTCTGTTTTGCAAGTAAAATGTTTTGTCTTGGCCTCTCTTCACCTCGAGCTTTTCTCAGGCTTCATTCCTATGCTTTTTTTGCCAGTTACAAGCAGTGCTGATAAGAAGGTTTCTATATCCAGGGGAATTTATAATAATGTATGGCTGCATGCTTGTCACTATTCACTTATTTATAAGAAACATTAATGATTTCTGTTAGTGAGCTGGTACTTGTAGTTAAAGGCCTATGTGGCCTCTTAGCAACAGAAAACAAAAAAAGTGATGCTGGAGAGCAGTGGGGAAAAAAAAAAACCACAACAGGATTAATGAATCCATTGCAATAGAGGCAAAAAGCATCTTGAAAGCCTGGTGCATACAAGGTCATTTCTGTTTTGTGGGTAACTGAACTGGGATGTTCCAATGTGTGCATGTTAATAGAAGAACCTGAGTAAAAGTGCTGCCTCCAAGCCTGGTGTGGTTGGCTTGGCACTGTGTTTCTTAGCAGCCCTTATTCAAGGAGCTGTTCATTTGAGGATAAGAAGACACATGGAGACAATGTTGGTGCAGAAGCTGCATAGCTATATATATTCACACACGTGTAAGCTAAAAAGGTTTTTAGAACTGGGAGTACTGGGGAGCTCAGTGTGTTGTGCTGGCATTTGCATGGCTTCTATGACAGCCAGCTCAGAAAAAGCAGTGAGTGTAAAATAAGGAACTTGACTGGTTTTCAGTGGGCCCCCCCCCCACCTTCCCTCCAAATGTAGTTGATGGTAGAGCTAGCAAGTCACTACTCAAATAGATCCATTTGAGTAGTGACTCAGCTTCTTGGCAGACTCACAAACCTGGTCATTTAACTACAGGTGGTAGGGAAGTGAGCAAGCAACCTTCAGGTGTGGAGGTTTTTATGTGCTTATGTTGCTGTGATTGAGTGATAGGATTGATCAGGTATATCCTAAGCATGCACAAATAGGAGTCTGGCTTGAAGTGAAACGGAATGAATCAATCCTGTGCTATGCCACAGTCAATTCTTCCTTAGGTTAGAATGGTGACATTGAAATCTATAGGTGAGCTCTTTGCCTTAGTATAAGTCAACACAACTTTATGAGCTTCAGTTTTGAATACTAGTGTTAATACTGGCTGTTCATTAATTAAAGTTTGTTTCTAAAGCCCAGTTCTGTAGGGAGAGTACCATTTTGAACTGAAAGGTTGTTGAATACCTGGTGGGTCTGTGCTAATGCACAAGTTCAGCTTTGTCTGTCTGCCCTTTGTCTTTCTTTGTTGTATTCTGAGGGCTTCTGCATCTAGGTTTCTGCACTCTGTAGTTAATGTCAGCACAGGACATATAGCTTAGCTGACAAAAGTGAATAGTGCATAGTGCTCATGTGTCCATCAAGGTTGCTGCATGCCATTTGGCTGTTAAAATTTAGGTGCAGGTCATGGGATGTGCATGAATGGTATTTGAATTCTCAAACATTTTCATTTGGTTTGAACATTCCTGTTTTTAAGCTTGTCAAAGACACTAGGCTTTGAAACCCTGGTTCTCCTCTCACCTGTAGTAAACATTTAAATTAATGCAGTTATGTAGGTTAAGTGAGAAGAGACAGCTGTCACACCAGGAGATTACAGTGAGTCTGAAGTTTTAACCAATGCCAGTTGGTTCATTTTCTCCAAATAAGAAGACTGTTCTGTGTAACTTAAATCTTGAAAATGTAAATAAGGTTGTTGAACATGAGCAAATGGAACTTTACAAGCTATTCCAGAGGGAAACTTTTCACAGTACGACTGACAAACCACAGGAGAAATTTCAGCCCAGAGGGGTAAGTTTAGCTCACATCAGCTGCTCCAGCCCTGGTGCATGTAGCAAAGGGGTATTCCCAGCTGCTACAGACCAGGTGCCATCTCAAGCTGTGCTTCCCTAGCCTTTCTAAAGCTGAAAGCCACACATGTGGCTCCTTTCTACCAGAGCTCATTAGCATTCCTGTGGGTACAGTGATGCGGCATGGTACTTTCCCAAAGAATGCCTAGGGGGCCTGATCATGAGGTGGTGAAAATCAGCATTATTTCTGTATAGCTACTCCAATTTGTGCCAAGTGAGAATCTGGTTCGGTACCTTCATTTTGCTCCTCATAAGTGTGGCCAAAAAAATGTTTCTTTTAACGCTCTGTATGCCTTTGGCTGTTGAGTAGCTTAAGCAAGTTGTCCTACTGGCATATTTATGAATGACATGGTCTGTGTGGCTCAGACTGTCTGAGGTTTAAATTTTAATTTTCCTCCCTTTCATGTGCTGTATCCCCTCCCCTGCATCCACTCGCTAATTTTGCCACTTGTTTGTTTCTCTTAGATTACTGGGCCAGAGCTTGCACTGTGTTTTACAACTCAACAGCATGCTGACAGTTTCTGTATAGAATGCTTGTAGAGCAGTTAATGAGACAGTTTGAATGATGTTAAAAGGTTTAGTATTTTTCTTTGGCTTTTCCAGAAATGCACTTGCATTTATCTGTTTTTGTTGGTGTTTTTTTTTTCTTTCACCAGGTTTTAATGGTACGATTTGCATCTTTGTTTGATGCAAAGGAACGTACAGTCACCTTCCTGAGTGGAAAGAAGTACAGTGTGGATGACTTGCATTCAATGGGAGCTGGTGATCTGCTCAACTCAATGTTTGAATTTAGTGAGAAATTAAATGCCCTGCAACTTAGCGATGAGGAAATGAGTTTGTTTACAGCGGTTGTCCTGGTATCTGCTGGTAAGGAGAGAAAGTTAACTTGCATCTTTGTCAAGATTTGAATGTGGCTCTCTATTAAAAGTTTTCTGTAAAATGTATAGCCTGTTATTTCATGTCAAAGTGCAATTGAGTAGGTTTTAAGCTATTAGCAGCCTGTAATCTACTTTCTACATACCTAGTCTTTCTAATATTGCCTTTTGAAAAAATGTGACAATGGGGTTATGTTTTCCTGCTGCATTCTATAGAATGCAAAACCACATCTCATAACTGCCCTGTGGCCATTTAGATGCTATTTGTCTGACCCCTCTAAGCTTCACAGGACAGCATTGCTGAAATTACTCCTGACTTGCACAGCATAAGTCTTTAGATAAGGGGGTATTTTTACATCCAAGTATTGTCATTTAAGTTTACTGTGTATTTTACTTAAGTCTAAATCCAGCAGTTTGATCTCTGCCTATGTCAGCAAGAAAGCCCTGTCATCTGCATCATGACCTCTTACCACTAAAGGCCTGCCAATCCACTGACATCTTCACCGGCCTCCTATCTTGTTTCAGTCGCTGGATATACAGAACACTCTGGCCCAGATTCAAAGAAGGATTAAGCACCTACTTCTGTAGTATTATCTCAAGCCTCAAATTAGGCACATTAGCTCTGCATATAATGCCTGGAATACAAGATGCAGAATCCCTGCTTGCAGTTTAAGAAGCTTTCTAGAGGTAGGTAGCAGGAGTGCTCCTAGGGCCTATTTAGACAGCAAGCCAGCAGTTGGGGAGCACTCAAGTCCTTGAAAAAGTGCACCTCTTTCACATGAGTGATTCAGACCCATGTCTTTCTTATCAGGCAGGGTCATCCCAGGCATGGTGCTGTAGGCACTTGAAGCCTCTGTAAACAAGGTAGGACAGTTCAGTCTAACAGCTTTGTGCGTGGCTGAACTGAAATGTTACAGCACAGGAGGGGGCAGCTGTTGCCTCTTCAGTCTGTAAGCCATGATAATGAGCGAAGGGTGGCACAGAGCTTGAAGAGCCAGAACAAATGTCAGTGTGAAGGAGGCGCTGGACTATAATCTGTTAGTGAAAATGTTCAGGTAGCAGAGAGAAACCTGGAGTATTAGTTACTATTCCAGACTCTACAGATTTTATCCTTTTTTGACAAGAACTGGAGGCAACCTTTAAAATAAGGACTTTTCCCTTCTTATGCAGTGTAACTAGGCTTACAGCCACTCTTCTTACTTGCTCAGCTACTGGGTCCTGGAATATCACAATCTCTGTGCCAACTGTTTTTAATGTAAATGGCTGTATTTGTTCTGTTAAATGTTCTTTTAGCACAGAGTCAGGACCCCTAGCCTTTTAAGTAGTGCTCTGATTGCTGGCTCCCAGTAGGGATTAGCTTATGGATGGTATGTAACGTACAGCATGTAATGTCAGAGCTGTGCAACAGGTATTCAGGCTTCTTGCACAGATGCAAGATCATATTTTTTTAGGACATTATTGCTACCTATCTTAGCTGCCTCGTGATCTGCAGTCTAATCACAACCTTCCTGGACATCTTCACTAAATACTTCTAGGGTTTTATAAAGTACAACTTCATTAGTCGATGTTGGAGCTGTATTCCCGACACAACAGTAACCTTGATGTTTACTGTGAGGTCAGAAATCTCAGGTGAACTTTACTCTGTAGCTCGTGACTGGATTGAAATGCTGCAGTCATTCCTTTGTGCAAGTAAGTGAGCAAGCTTCGTGCTTGAGCAGGTACCAAAGAAGAAAAGAAGTGCCCCCAACAGAGCTCCTGGGGAAGATGCTCTCAGTGTGAGTGCTTACTAGGAGGAGAAGGCGCCTGTAGAACTGAAGGATTGTGGGCATTTGTTGATTAAACAGATCTTGAAAGACAAATCCCCTGCACCCCACTCCTCAAGGAGGGATGTAACGCAAAGAGTCATTTCCCGTAAGGGGAGGTGCAGCACAGTTAGAGATGGAGGAAGAATTGAAGAACAGGATCAGAGAGAATGACATGGAGATACAGGCAAAGGCAAAATATACCATAAATGTAAGAAGAACTGAAGGTGGAAGAAAAAGGCCATTAAGACTTCTTCATTTCAGAATAAAAGTTATTTAAGAGGAGATTGAAAGGGAAGAGAGCAGTCAAGATTTATGTCAGTTCCAAAAGCAAACAGGAGTGTGACTGTTGAATACTGATTAGGTGATCCAGAATACAAAGTAGCATGGTGCACAACTTAAAAATCTTCTTAAAAGACTTTCAGTTGCTTAAAATTAAGAAAAAAACCAAAACCACCAATGGAAAAAAAAAAGTCTCTAAGTAGTGCTAGTGGGGAGAATGCCTGTCAGAAACATTTCCACATAACACTGGATGAATAACCACTCTTACGAGGGATATTTAGAATATGCAGAAGAAGCAGGGACAGTAGCAAGGACTGCGTGTGACTCTGTACATCCTCTTGTTTTCACGTCCTATGGAAAAGAAAGAAAAGGCAGGGTCCTGTTTGGGTGGTGCTAAGGAATTACTTTGGTACCATTCTAAAACTGAAAGAATGCTTCGCCTCTGGCTTCAGTGAGCTTGGTGTAGTGAAGAGGGAGGGGAGATAGCAAGGTGGATCATGGGCAATGAAGAAGGAAAAAGCAAGGTAGAAGCGAAGCTGAAAGAATGTGGTTCATGTGGGTCTAGAGACTAGATAAAACCTTAACTAAGGGTGATGCACTGTGGTAGAAGAATATAAAATACACACCCTCTCCTATTCTCTCTTGCTGGAGTAGTACTAACAAACTCTTCTGCTGGCCACTGAGAGCAACTGGAAGAAGTCTGAGAGGGAGAAGAAAGACTTGGACTAATTGAAGGAGAGGAGACTACATTAACTTGCCTGAGGCAGCCAGGAAAGGTTGGACTGCATTCTTCCACCTTCAGAAGCAAGGCAGTACCATTGTCACTGTACAGAGCTCTTGAGAAACTCCATCGGACACATTCTGTGCAAATGTTGTCATACCTGCTTGGAATAGAGCAACCTTTTGTAGAGCACAGGGCAAGCAGAAACAATTGTTTAATCAATAAAGGCAGAGAGATGTCTCTTCACTCATGTTACCTTGAACAGCAGCTATCAAACCTAACAGACAATCTTCACAGAGTGGAATTGTTTGGTAGTAATCAGAGCTCCTAATTGTTACGGTAGAAGATTCTAGAACAGTTTTCCTAAGGGAACAAAACATATTAACTGCTTCAAGATGCATCCTTAAGTGGATTATGTAATAATTTTTCCCATAGCAGTTGGGAAGTGTATTGAATAGTCCAGGAGGACTTCCTAGGCTCTGTTCACCGGAGCGGTCTGATTGGATTGACACTGACAGCATAAGGAAGGGATTCCCATTCTGACTGTACGATCTGACTCAGTGTTACTCCAGAAAGCTGTTGTCATTCCATGTCCCAGTTCTGCAAAGTGCTTAAGTACATGTACACATCAAAGCACATTTCTGTTCCTGTCCGTCACGTGGGTATGTACGTGCCCTACTGAATTTACATAGCATTTAAGAAAAGAGGCTACAGCTTGGAAAAAATCAGCTGCTGTTCATGGTTATTAGGTGAGATGTTTTACTTAAAAATTCATCCTTTTAAGCTGCTTACTTAGGTTCCACCTAAGGATACCAGGTGTGTTCTTAAATACAGCTCTCTTGAAAGAGATGCTTCAGGCGTGGGGTGAGTGCAGTATGTGAAAGCATAATATTTATCTTGATGTTGACATTCTTCTTTTCCTCAGTTGGGAGTTTTTGGGTGCCTCATGTTTCAATTTGTAAGTGCTTCAGAACATGCTTGGAAATAGTGCCCACTTGTACTCCCTTTGTCCCTGAGGATCCCACTGTGCAGATATGAGTGTGGCTTGTCCCGAGTGGGAATTTCCTCCTCAAACCTCCAATTTAAGTTTAGGATTCTATGTCCAGCTTTGAGAAATGTTTGAAATTTTTACTTTCATGTGCTCTGTCTCTCTCCTTATGTTGAAAGTTGTGATTCAGCAACATATTTAAGCGTGTGCTTCAATCTGTCCTTTTCTGGACATATGGATATGGGATTACAGAAGTGGTGATTGAATGCTGCCAGTTTGGCATGAGCTTCCTTAACTTGCAAAGATAATGCTAAATAATGTTTGAAAGACTTTTCAGTATATGGATTTGAAACTTCTGGCTTAAATATCTAATTTTTCTTGTGCTTGTTAATTGATGAGTGATTCTTGCAATGCCTTTATGTTGCGAACTACATCTGTTCAGTCTTTTTTTTGTTTCTTTGTTTTTTACCCCCACCCTCCTGTTTTTTAATTTCTCTCTCTCCCTCTCTCCTCCTCACCCTGCCCTTCTGTATAGATCGCTCCGGAATAGAAAATGTCAATTCTGTGGAGGCACTTCAGGAAACACTAATCCGTGCATTAAGGACCTTAATTATGAAAAATCACCCAAACGAAGCCTCTATTTTCACAAAACTTCTTTTGAAATTACCCGACTTGCGTTCCTTAAACAACATGCACTCTGAAGAACTGTTGGCCTTTAAAGTTCACCCATAGGCCTTTAGGTCTCAATTTGTACTTGGACTTGCCTCGTGTTAAACTGTTTTGTGCTAAAATATGTATTTATACAGTTGTACCACTTGTTGGAGAGAGTTCACAGACTGTGAACAGTTGATAGCTGTCCCATAACCATGCAATAAAGCTTTGGCAGGTGCTTTCAGCTAACGATGGCACAGCATTCGGAGTCCTCCAAGGCATCCAGACCCAGCTGTGCCACACTTCTGCAGAAGAGGTTGCAACGAGCCCGCGTAAATATGGACTGTTCTTTCATTTAGGAAAAAAAGAACCACCACTGCCCTCTCACATAAACTGAACGCAAAATAACTATGTGCTTACGGAGCATGGAATGGGGTGGGAGCAATCCTGTGCTAATAGGAAAAAGGAAGAGCTGATTTAATTGGTCTTTCACTTATCTAATAGATGTATGTCTGTGTCTCTTGATAACTCACTCATGGTTTCACTGCTGTTATTCCATTAAATGCAATGGAATGATTTCAGCCTGCACCAACTCTTCACCGAGCGTGTGTTCATGCCATGTGTATATAATATAAATAGTTAAGTAGTGAGTGTTTATGGCTATATAAAGTACAGAGTTGTGTGTATATATGTGTATGTATATAAATAGTTCTATACATAAAGTATACATATAATTTCTTCACAATATTTTAAACTGTGAAGGAATTTAAACTTAAAACAGAAGGTGATCTATGGAAAGAACCAAATAGATGCACTTTGCATATTGCTGAACTAATTATCTGAGCATTTTTTAGAAAACATCGAATTTGCATTAATATGCTGTGTTTGTTAATTTAAAAAAAACAAAACCAACCAAGAGTGGCACTAAAGAGTCAGAGTCGGATTCAACTTCCAAAAGGGGCTTGTAGAGAATCTCAAGTGGAGATGGTTGGTTGCGGCACTAATGAGATTGATTGTCCATTGCCACTGAGGTTCTTGCGTTCTGATAAAGGTTAAAGAAGCACTAGATGCTCTTCAAAAACTTCAGCACAGCCAGAAAGAAATTATCAGATGAATAACAGCATGTATCAGAGAAAAAAAAATGGGAAAAATGTATCCATGGTTGCGTTTGGGTGTATGTGTGTTCTGTGACTGTTTATTTCTTGCAATACATCATTTTGCTGCTTCATTGCTAAATGAGAATTGAAAAAAAAAAAGTGAGATTTCCCCATGTCTTTTCACCATTTGGGCTTTGTGGTTCTCATGCTTGTTCTTCTGGAGCTCTCTATTGGTGCGTGTGCATGTGAGTGTGTGTGATGTGCACAGAAGGTGCAATGGATGGTCTGGATTTTTTTTCTTAAAAAAACACCACAAAAATCAACCAAACAAATGGGACTTTTTTTTGTTGTTTATGCCAGTAGCAAATTACAAAGCAGATTCTCAAGGCTTAAGATTCTGCTGCTTTTCCATCTAGGAAAGTGGCTCTCTGTGTTTTGTTTTTTTTTTTTTTTTTTCATTTGTAGCAAGACCTGGCACCAGAAAAGAGAGATTAAAAGAAGTCAAAGCAGTTGTGTTAATTAGTTATGTTTCTGTTTTGCTAATGTGGGAAGAAGATGCAGCATCACCCTTGTGTTTAGTTAAGTTGCCTTAGAGGTAGCTCTCTGGGTCTGTAGTGTTTGGTAACACTACTCTGGAGGGAGGGACCTCTCCGTGTGTTACTGCATCGAGATGTACGTGGTCGACGCCAGGACCCAGAAAGCCACCGGGCTGCGGAAGCTCCTGTTTGCACCACAGTGGGTTGATGGGAGCCCTCATACCTGCAGTAGAGCTGGAGCAGGAGCAGACCTCTGCCTGTCCCTGAGCATCGGGAGTTGGGATGGATAGAGGGGTGGCTTGCACTCTGCTGTGCTCAGGTTGTCTTTGGGCTGGAGGTTCTCCCTCAGAAAGGAGTAAGGGGGTGAGAGCAGGAAGAGGGCAGGTGCTTGAGTAAGAGGTGGGCAAAATTCAGCTGTAGCCTTGACTAAGGAACAGAAGATCCCACCCTTTCCCTTCCTCTGCAGCTGCTGCAGGGAGAGCTGTCCTGCTTCAAACTGCTTTAACCACTGGATAATGGCCCCTTAATACATACAGTTTTGCTACCCAAATGTACTACTCTGGGGCATGTTGTCCTAATTTCTGTTAACAGTCTGCATCCTACCAGTATTATTTGTTTGAGAGCTTCACTGAATTATGCATTGAACCATTCAGACTTTAGAAAGGACACAGTCACATGTTTTATATTATTTAGGAGCTGAAATTACTTCTTTGTAGATCCTGTTTCACACATGGAAAGTACAGTTAACCCTTGGTTGTTTTGGGAGGGAAGGAGGCTTCATACAGAGATTGCCACCCTACAACTATGTTTTGTTGTGTTTTGTTTTATTTTTTTTTTCTTCTTAAAACTGTATTATTAAGCCTTTAGGAATGTATAACCAGGACTGAGTAATTACTGCTTATTAAATTTTTTAGTTAGATTGACCATGTATGCCTATAAGTAGATATTCTAACTTGTGCAATTTCATTGAAAATAATCTTCCTGTACATAATGGAAAAACTCACATAACAGAAAAAAAAAAGCCCCAAACAGATTGACTGAACAAAAAGCTGATTAAAGAATGGTTCAAAAGTGACCCATGTGTTACAAACACTAGCTGGACTCTTAGAAGAAAATCTAAACTTATTGTGTTAGCTGTGTATTGTGAGCTCTTCTTTTACTGTGTCACTGGTTATACACTTGTTAAATGCTGAGATAATAGACTTCATGCCAGGCATTTGAGTACTGTAGATTGGGTCATTGCTGAAAGATTAATGTACTGTATGACTTAAATGAAATTTTTATTCTCGATTTTATTCTTGATTTTGTTCTTGTTTTAAAAGATTAAATATGGGCATTATGTCAGCAAGCTAAACTTGTGTTCCTGTGTCCTTTCTGTTTCTCTGAACGAAATCTGGTGGGGAGGACAGCACGCTGAGATGAACAGAGCAGAAGTAATGGATGAGAACATCAGCTGCTGTAAGGTCACAGAGGCTGCGCTGGTACACAGTGGCAGGGAGCCGGCACCTCGGTCTGCCTGTGATCCTGGTCTGGCTTGCCAGGTGGTTGGATGGGGTTTTCTGGTGCACTTCATTTGCTACAAGTTACAGGACTTTTTTGGGTATAATTACTTAAAACACTGCATTAATTTGGAGAATATAACTTTGTAACTGAAAAAAGGGTATGGTAGAGGATAAAAACCCCCAATACTGTTTGATTAAGACAAGTCTTTAGGTTTTGAGAGAGAGAGATGGAAAACATAACATGAAGGGCAAAGATCTGTTTGATTTTTCCAGCTTGATTTTGTAATTTGGAGTGTGCACTGTTTTAGGAGATAAGAGAAGCTTCTCCAAGTAGTGTGGTATTGGTGTTTAAATAAAAAGCACACGCACAAAAACCAAAGTTATGACTGGCCAGCACTGGAAAAAATAACAGCTCAAAAATGCTTTCTTTTTTTCTTGGCATATTTTCTCTAGTGGCATGTTTGCATATGGTTTTCCTTGTTGCCACAAAGTCTGAGCCCTCTGAACAGTGCTGTGAGCCACAGAGGTTTCAGGGCCTGGGAGGTCCTTGGTCCTCTTTCCAGCTTTTGCTGGGATCCTCTGGATGGGCCACAAGTAACTTTTCCCTGTTTGGCTGTAAGAGCCTTACCACAGCAAATGGGGGGGGAACGGGGGACAGAAGGGACACTTCCCAGCAAAAACATGATCCTGTTCCTGCCACTCTCCCACCCTCCCAGTTTGGCAAGATAATCTGAGGATGGGGACATGAAGCGTATGTGCTTGTTCATGAGAAACTTGCTGGGCTGTGAGTTGCAGTGCCAGCTTGAGTGTGAATGTGCTCACAGCAGCAGCCTGGCCTGGCTCTGTTCTCACTCCACCAGGAAATGGTGAATGTCACAAGGAAAACAGAGGTATGAGTGTTGCTGTGTGAAAGTGTAAACTGAAAAGGGTGTGGGCAGCCAGCTACCTCTGGTTCTGGCTCATGACTGAGGAGCTGCATTGGGCGGGAGGGAATCAGCATTCGCAGCTCAACCGCAGAGCACTTTGATTACAGAAACAGTTCCTACAAGGAAGTATTTGGCACTTCCTCTTCTTTGATGAGTACAGCGAGCAGCTGCTAGAGCCTTCATCAGTGAATACCTCCTTTTTTTTTTCCCCTTCTATTTGATTTCTTTTAAGGTTGAAGTTTCGAGTGGGGAGGGAGGAGCATGCAGGTGTGAGGAGAGCCTGGAGACACCCACCCCTGGCAGCTGACTGAGCTCCAATGGGCAGCTTGTTAAAAGCACAGTGGAGGTTATGCTTGCTGGGCAAGAAAGTTGGTCAAGGACACAGCCACATCACCAGCAAGAGAGAGGGAGAGAGAAGAGCTGAGCAGGTGTGCGCAGAAGCTGCAAGGCTGCACATTCCTGATTATTTGGAACAAACATGCCCACCCACGCCAAAAAAACTTCACTCCGTGCAGACACTGCTCTGCCACGCCAGGTCCCTTCACAGAACAGTTTATACTTGCTGTAAATGCTCACCCTAGTTCTCTGTGAAGGCAGAGTTTGCGGTGACAGGGGGCTGAACTCTTCTGTCTCCTTCCTGGCCTGAATCCCTATGGCAGGCTGCATTGTTATCCTTGACAGTTGCTCCCCTGCATTGCGCTCCAGGACTGCCTTTGCCTCTGGCTGGAGGAACACCCTCAGGGGATTACTTGTGAAGTTACATGCTTAAAACTTGACAGGTGGGGGGGTATCTTCTCAAAGGGCCCTTCTCTCTGCCCACCCACCCCCCTCCTCCCCTTTACCCCAGCTTAAGGAGATTGTGGCTCAGATTATTCCATGCAACACCATTGAGGTCGTACTAAGGCGGAGAAAAACACAACATGGTAAAAGCTCATCTGCCCCAGAAGCTGCAGCTGAAAACGAAGCACATCTAGAGAGGTCTGCTGCTAGACTGCTGCTGTACAACAGCTCTTCTCCATCGTGTGTGATACTCCACAGACCTCATGCAGGCAGCCGTGGATTAGCTGCAGTGGTAATGTTGTATAAAATGAGGCTGCCACTAATGCCCTCTTATATGCCTCTTTGGCAGGTTCAGTTGCCAGAGCACAGCTGAAGATTGTGTCTGACCTAGGCTGGAGACTGACTTGGTTCTTGCACAGTCCCAGAGTAAAAGAGGATCTTGAGAACTTCAAGTACCCTTTAGTCCCCTTCCCTCTGCTTATGCAGAAGCCCCAGGAAGCAACCCAGATCTGTGCACATATAGGGCATTCTGGTAGCTGACTTCTCTTCTGCACAACACTCCCAGATAGAGAAAACACATGGATAAATGGTCAACCCAACGTGCACCTGGATCCCCAGTGGCAGATGGCACAAATTATTTAACAATGCTGCATTCCCAAGATGTCTAAACTAGTACCTCTCTGGCTGGTTAAGGGTGCAGAGCTCAGTCCATGGTGCATGAAGAATTTTTTCCTTTCACCTTCTTATCCTTGCCCAATAGCAACCTCTCCAGCCTCCTCTCATACTGCTTAACAGTGTGTGTGGCTTGGCAGCCCTGGTTCCTACTATGCAGTGTGCATTTGCCCTCTGTGGGCCCATGCACAGGCTTCCCCTTGTTGCTAGTTTGGCACAGGGTCAAACTGACTCCCCTCCACACACATCTGCAGGGGAGCATCTGTCCTCTTAGTCCCTTTATAAGAGTATAAACAAAACTGCTGAGTTAATACATCATGAAACTAACGCTGGTTCTTACATTTCACAAGGAGAATTCAGTCATGATTTCCATAATTCATGGAATTTGTGGGAAGCTCCCAGGTGGAACAGGTCCTGGGGCTGTTGGTTGATGGCTGTCTCAGCATGAGCCAACAGTGTGCCCAGGTGGCCAAGAAGGCCAGTGGCATCCTGGCCTGTATCAAAAATAGTGTAGCCAGCAGGAAGTGATTGTTCCCCTCTACTTGGCACTGGTGAGGCCACACCTCGAACCTTGTGTTTAGTTTTGGGCCCCTCACTATAAAACATTGAGGTGCTGTAGTAAGTCCAGGCAATGAAGCTGGTGAAGGGTCTGGAGCACAAGTGTGATGAGGAGCAGCTGAGGGAACTGGCATTGCTTAACCTGGAGAAAAGGAGGCTCAGGAGAGACCTCATCGCAACCTGAAAGGAGGTTATAGTGATGTGGAAGTCAGTCTCTTCTCCCAAGTAACAAGCGACAGGACAAGAGGAAATGACTTCAAGTTGTGCCAAGGGAGGTTGGATTGGATATTAGGAAAAATTTCTTCATTGAAAGGGTAGTCAAGCATTGGGATAGACTGCCCATGGAATTGGTATGGATGTGGCATTTGGGGACATGGTTTAGTGGTGGACTTGGCAGTGTTGAACTTGATGATCTTGGAGGTCTTTTCCAACATAAATGATTCTTTGATTCTATGATTCTATAATTATTTACAGTCATTTGCCATGTGCCTCGCAGAAGCACTGTGCTACAATAACGATACATCAGGAAACCCACTTCTGTCACTCAGTGGCTGCTTGCTTTTAATTTATCTGCACATAGTGAATGCTGTGATAAATCTGGGCATAAAAGTACCATTTTTCATATAGGTGCTTCACCATAGGAGAGGTCATTCCAATGTTTTCTGAGGCAAAGTGGGGTGTCACTTTTTAACTTCACTGTAAACAAAACTTTATTGGTAGCTAGATTCACGTAAGCTCTGCACAGGGTTGTTCTTGCACAGGAGCCTTGCTTGAGCATAGGTGGGCTGAATTAAAGCACTGTTATGAATGGCGAGAAGGATTGCCTGCCAGCAATACCAGGAATTACCTGGCACCTGTGGCCAAAATTCCTTGGCATAAACGAGCAGGCTTAGCCTTTTCTACTTTGCAGGGGGGTCAACCTCCCCCAACTGTCCCAGGCACCACAACTCCTGAGCCACACTCAGACTGAAAATCTGGCCCTGAAAAGTCTCCTAATGCACTGAAGCCAAGACAAGAGAGTGTCATGTTTGGAGATGGAGGAGAAGACAAACATGGGATGGTCAGGGATAATAAGGCTTAGCAACTACATTCACAGCTAATAATTATTTCAAATCATGGAGAAGGTCCCTGTGTTTGCTCCTTCCCACCTGATAGTTGTCTGCAGGTCTGTAACCAGGTCAGGATCTTTAAAAATTGTTTTGGGCCTGAAGAGCAAAGTGCTTGCAGGCCCTGATGTCCATGCTGTACTTGTCCGTGGTCCGGCTCTCCAGTTGTGTCTTGGCCTTCAAACATGCTCAGCTCAAACCCCGTATGGCTGCCGTGGTAAGCATTTCCTTTGCCTCTTCACCCACCTTAGCCAACAAAATGGCCAGAAACAGTGCTGTCTGAGTTATGACAGAGCTAAGTTTACCTTATTGCCACAACAGTTTCCTTATTTAGTCCTAGCATTTCATTAGAAATAAAATAAATAAAACTATAAGACTCTCAGAACTGGGATACAGCTTCGTGTGCCTATTCACATATGTCTGCAGACATGCATATGTGTACCCTTGCTCTCATGTAGTTACTGATTGCAGAATCATAGAATGATCTGGGTTGGAAGGGACTTTAAAGATCATCTCATTGCACAGGCAGAGACACCTCCCTCTAGACCAGGTTGCTCAAAGCCCATCTAACCTTGCCTTGAACATTTCCAGGGATGGGACATCCTGTTCCCGTGCCTTACCACCCTAAGTAAAGAATTTCTTCCTCAAATCTAATCTAAAGTTGCCCTCTTCCAGTTTGAGGCCATTAACCCTTGTCCTATCACCACATATTCTTTTAAAAAAATCCCTCTCCAGCTCTTTTGGAGGCCCCCTTAAGGTACTGGAAGGTTGCTATAAGGTCTCCCTGGAGTTTTCTCTTCTCCAGTGCTTCTCTTCTCCAGCCCCTCTCAGCCTGTCTTTGTAGGAGGGGTGCCCCAGCTCTCTTACCACCTTCATAGCCCCCTTCTGGACTCACTCCAACAGGTCCACATCCTTCTTATGTTGGGGGACCCAGAGCTGGACACAGTACTCCAGATGGGGGTCTCATGAGTGCTGAGTAGAGGGGCAGAACCACGTCCCTTGGTCATTCTGCTTTTGATGCAGCCCTGACTGCAATGACTGCCTCTTGGCTTACAAACTGGCATAATTTAGGCTCAGTTGCTAGTTCAGTCCAGTGACCTAACCACAGTACTTTGTACTTTACAGATCACCTGATGTCTACCAACTTCTGAGGTTTCCACAGAGGAGAGATCAGCTTCAGCCTTGTCCTGCTGGGGTGCAGCCATATTTCCACGCCCGTGCTCTCCTGCCGCAGCACATGCGTTCATTCGTGTATGCTCAGAGTCAGCAGTCATGGGCCTGGCTCATGGATGGAAAGGTGCCCTCAGTCAGGAGTGTGCAGCCCTCAGGAATGTGCACCTCCACCTGAGGAGCAGCATCAGCACCTCAGAGCTGTGGTGCTGCTCTAGCTGGCCAGCCTGGCAGTGGAAAGACCCGGATGAGTGCAAGTGCATGGCTGTGGGTCACATTCCCAGTGTTTTTGCAGCTATGGCTTAAAATCATAAAGTGGTGTAGTGAAGGCAAGGCCTAGAGAGGAACAGGTGGGGTAGTCTAGTCTGTCTTTGACTCACTGTGTGCTCTTGGACATGTCATGTCTGCTCGATCTGCCTGAGCTTCCCTTTCTGCATAGCACAGCACTTACGATGTGTGAATACCATGGGCTTCCATTCCTCTTCCATTAGCTGGCTTCTGGGAGAGCCTTGACAGGAGCCTATGTGTTTCCCAAAGTGCTGAAGAGCTGCCACATATTAGCAAGGGACCTTCCTGCATGGGAACTTAAACACATAACTCCCAGGGTATCTTAAAAGATATAAGAAAGGGCAAGACTCCAGTGATTCAACATGCTGATGTGCTAAGACTTTATTAAAAGTCTAAATGGAGTGCCTTGAAGGAAAATGATGTTTCCTATATATCAATGGATTTTAATAACAATAAGAACATAATTTAAAAAGGATTAACTTCACCTTAAACCTGGTGCCACAGTTATGAATGAACCATATGCGTTCGTACCTCCCTCGAATGAATCATGGACAGTGTGTTCCATTCATGTTTCCTCTTGATACAGGCATGACCACAGCCTCCCCTGTGCTGAGAATAGTTTTAAAATGAAGGTGTGTCTTTGTGCCTGTGTTCTAACTTTGAATGGCCAAATGTCTCCAATACAAGCACTTTAGAAAGGTCTGTGTACACAGGGCTGCTGGAGTGAACTGACACATCAAACCACAGCTCAAGGTCTCAGTCATTATTGGTACAGAAACCAAACCATCTGTGAGGACCTTGCTTCAGAGAATGGTGACACTATTCAACCAAAAAAAACCCCGCAGGTTAAGAGAGTATCATACTCCTCTTCCCACTCACCTCTCCACCCAGCAGCTATCCATCCTGAGTCTACCCCAGAGACACTGGTCTGGAGCTGCTGTTTGTGCCACCCTGCTTCTGCACAAAGGCCAACAACTCACTCAAAACCCACTTTCATCCGTCCCTTTAAACTGAGCTGCCAGATGTTGCTCCACAGCAGCTGGAGATGAGGCCCCTGAATTCATACCACCCTGCTGATCATAGAGTCATAAGAATCATAGAATCATAGAACCATTAAGGTTGGCAAAGACCTCTAAGGTCATCAAGTTCAGCCATTAACCTAACTCTGCCGCGTCCACCACTAAACCATGTCCCCAAGTGCCACATCTACACTTTTGTGAACACTGATTCTACCACTTCCCTGGGCAGCCTGTTCCAATGCCTGATCATCCTTTCCCAGCATCCAATCTAAACCTCTCCTGTTGCAACCTGAATCCATTTCCCCTCATTCTGTTGCTTGTTACTTGGGAGAAGAGACCAACTCTCACTTGCCCACAACTTCTTTTCAGGTAGTTGCAGAGAGTAATAAGGTCCTCCCTGAGCTTCCTTTTCTCCAACGATGCTGCGAGAGGGGCTTTCTTCCATAAGGAGGACTGGCCAGCTTGAAGCAGTCATACAGAGGAAAATTTGTCAGTGCCTGACAAAGCTCAAAGCCCAAAACCTTGACCAAACAGAACCTAGCTGCTTGGGGTGGAATCAGCTACTGCAGTGGGAAAACGTGCCCTCCCACAGGAGGGCTGCCTTTCTACACAGAACCTGAGCGCACAGGAGGAGACCTCCTTCCCCAGCCCACTACCAGTGTAGAGCTTCCTCTGAGCTCTTAGCTCGAGGGATCAGAATGCAAGTGTGACAGAGGAAAAAACAAGCACCTGAAGGGGAGAGGGAAGCGCAAAATCCAGCAGATAGAGGGCATTCCCTAAATCTGGAAATGTACTTCAAAAAACTTCACTTCCTTACACACCATTTTCAGCAGTATCCTTTTAGCTAGTCTCATCTAAGCATCTGGATATTAGCCTGTGGCTAGACAATGATCTGTGGAGTCCTGCCTGGCTTTGCTTCTTCCCTTAAGAGAAGCTGTGTTATTCCCCAGTATTTCTGGAAGGGGGCACTCTGGCTCCAGGATTGCAGCCCAGCACGCTGCTCTGCTGCTGGTTGCTGCTCAGCCCAAAAGGGAAGCTGTTAGCAAAAAATAAACAGTTTATATCCAGCTTTGAGACAGAGACATTAGAAAGAGAGGGATAAACTGCAGCTCTAGGGACAAAGATAATGTAGCAGTGAATTTATTGAAATGTCAGGGCAAATGGGAATGACATAACCAAATAATCAAAAGGGGAAAAGAAAAGAAATAACTGAGATGATAAAAAATTAAAATGGCAAACACAGCACGACAAGGAGCAATTACCCTGGGCTGGAAGCAAAGAAAATGTACAGCACAGAGATATACAGTGAGTAGTGGCAGAGCACAGCTCAAAATGAAAACAATAAAACAAAAATATAATTAAGAGCAATCCAAGCCACCCAGATGCATTTGTAGTTCAGCTTGGATGCCAAATTTAGTTAATAACTGCTTCCAGCTGCTCAGCGATGCACAGCCATTTCTCACTGCAGCCTCTGCGTCGGAGCCGGGGAGAGCATCAGCCGCGCAAAGAGGCACTGCACTTATGGCACAGGCCCTGGAAGAGGGCAAGGCAGCAGGAGGGAATTAAAAAATAGAAAGAGCCCTAAATCACTGCTGCGCATAATAGGGGTGCAACATAGTCTACTGAATTCCTCTTGATGCTGAGCACTTGGCAGGGACGGGGGGAGGTGCTGCAGCATTAGAGCTGGTGTATCAAAGTGATTCTTTTGTAGGGCCTCTGCCTTCACCTCAGGCTCCTGTCCCACCTCTCCCCTCTTGGCTACAGTTTCTTCCAGTGAGAGACTGAAGAGGGCATGAGCCTTAAGAGCAAGCAACCATTTACAAAATAGGGCTCAACACCATCTGCTATGCTTCTTCTGGGGCCTGGAAATAATAATACCAGACACCTTTAATTGTCCTCCTTTTTGGTTGTTGGTGTTTTTTTAATCTGTGTATTAGGATTCACCTTTTTCTGATTTTCTTTTTTTTTTTCTTCCCAAATCAGGAGGGTTCACAACTCAACTTTCTGATGTTTAAACACAGAGATTCCACTTGCCCAGCCACTGTGTGAATGCATGCACACACACACACACACACACGTGCACACACATGTGCACGTTCACAAACAAACATGGTTCCAGCACCTGGAACTTGATGGGGACCATCAACTGAAGGCATACAGGCATGAACTTGCAGCACGAGCATCTCCTGTTTCCCAGGGGATGATGTTTGTCCTGTAAGACAAAACAGTCCTTGTATAATCAAATAACCTGTAAATCACTGCTGGGAGGCAGGGCATGGAGACTGTCAGCAAAACTGAGAACAAAACAAAGAGAAGAGGCACAAGGGGGAGCTGGAAAATGTTTCATTTTTTCTCTCCAACCCTTTTTTAATTAACAGCAAGTCTAGTCTGTGATGCTCGAAATGGCCTGTGTTTGTTAATCACAGCTCATTTGATTGTGTAGGAAGATATAAACAGAGTTTCATGTGTGACTGGTGGGAGCTGTGAGCCAGCCCCCTGGGTTGTTTGTACTGCTCCCATGAACAGCTCTCTTAATGTGTTTATATGCCAGGCCCCAACTTCGGAGGATGCTGCTGGAGTCTGCTGCGGTTGGACTTCAGCTGAGAGAAAGGAATCCAGCTGTGTTGTGCCTCTTCTCAAGTCCCATCTCCAGCAATACCTCTGGTCCTTGCCAGATGAGGTAACTGTATTTGTGTCATATCTTCTACGGCTTACTTTGTTCCTGCTCTGCCCACTTGCTGGTCAAAAAGCAGAGTTGTCTGTTCTGATCTTCTAGCACTTCCAGTCATCCTGAGGGGCTCTCCTTCCCTGAGACTCTCTCCTCACCTCTAGTAGCCAGCTGACAGGTGTGCAACCAGCTTCAGACTCCCTCTCACATCCTGCTGTGTCCTGCCTGTCTTGTCTAGCTGCCTTTTTCAGTTCATATTGCCTGACTCGGGGCTGTTGGATCTTCCTCTCTCCCACTGGCACTTGCCTGCTTGAAGCTGATCCCCTCCACCTCCCCCTCCTTAATGAACATGTTCCCCTGCAGGCTCTCCCATCCCACCACCCCCTGACAACAGTGATATTTGGCAAAAAAGACAATTTGTGTTTGCACTCAGAGTCTGGCTTGTGTCTGGGAAGCCCAATAGCAATTGATAGTATTTTATTAAAGACAAAGTGACCAATGAAGGGAAAAGAATCAAGGGATGACTTGTCACAAGACCAAAAAATGTTTGCCAAGCACTGAACTATATATGACTGACAGCTCTGTAATGCCATAGACCCAGATGCAGATTTTAGGCTATTCAAGTTGTCAACTATTTGAAGTATCTTGGTTTCTCTGCCAGAATACATTGACTCAACACCAGGGTTCTGTACTAGAGATCTCAGAGATCATCTGTTGAGGTGGGAGGGCAAGAACCCAGTTTCTTTCCCTGTAACTCGTGCCAAGACAGCGCCTCTGAATGATGGCAGGCTTTTAAAGAAAGGGTTTAAGCGCATTTTCAGGACCAGTCTTGCATTTAAAATCTTCAGCCTACATTGATCTTTTGTTGTGGGGAAACCCAGTTTACTTCCTTGTTTACATATAATACTGATACAGCTTTGAGATGAACAGTAAGCGCAGATAGGAAAGTCTGTCCCTCAGACACCCCATGACTCCAATATTGCTTCCTGGGACTGATCTGCAGTTCAGAAATTACTTCCATGGCAAGACACCATATGCCTGTCGCAGGGCAGTGCTGGTAGTTCTGGGTAACCACAGCCTTTTCCTTCATCTGGAAAATAACGTAAGCCAAGAGAGGCTTTCAAACCAAATTTCTCTGAGACCCTGCCATAATTTTTGCCCACCTTCACCCCCCACACAGGGACCTCCTGCCATTTCCCATTACTTCTATCTCTCTGTGGTCTGCAGCTCTTGGCTACTCAAAAATTTCTGGTGTGCGTATCACGAGGTCGAGAAGATTGGTCTCCAGCCTTCCCACCCTTGGACATTCAGGGGACAATAAAGATGGTTCAAAATATCTGAGCCCACAAGTGTGGCTGGTATGGGAGAGTTGGGGAGCAACCACTGAATGACCAGCAGGTTATGAGTTTAATGACACACAAGGCAGTCTTTGCTGAGAGCTTTGCTAGTTGCACTGTTCTCTGCTGGCATGAGATCTATATCCTTCACTGTTGTCTCCCTGTGACTGCAGAAGCCTTCATGGTCTCTTGGAACCTGGTGGCTGCTGTGTGGCCAGGGGGATAGCATCCCATGGTGAGCAATGTGAGTTGTTATTTGAGGTTAGAAAGAGGATTACTTAAATTCATGCTCATTGAATGACTGCAGATGAGTATGAGAAGTCACCAAATGTTTTGAGCCTATGGATTCTCCAGCTGCACTCTGCTGATTCACAGCATCATTCCCTAACCCTGTGCCTGAGAGAGATTTTACATCAACAGGAAGGATTTTTTTCCCCATCATGCCAAAACTATTGTGGACTACCTCAGACATTTCAATGCCCTCAGTGATAGATGGCCAAGTCAAGGAGATGTTGCTCATCTATTTAGCAATATGTGTATGTGGCAATAAAATAGTACAAAGCTAAGAATTCCTGCCATGTACTTTTCATCAGTGTAATAGAAAGAATGATGAAGTCAATCAAGTCTAATAGTGATTATGCATCTAATTTTTGTTCAGCCAAAACAAGATCAAGAACAAGATTTTCAAGAGCTCTTGACTATGGCAAAGAAGTGCTGGCTCCTTTTTTTTTTTTTGGTTGATACTCTTGTTAATTAAAGTGATTTGTGCTTCCATTGTGATGAGAAACACTTCAGAAAGATACCAAATATAAAAATTAACAGCAAAGTGAGATCAGGCTAGAAGACACTGGTTGACGGAGACACAGCTAAGTTTTCCCACACCATCATTTTCTTGTATTCCTTTTTTTAGTTGTCCCCTCTCTAGGGAGAGCATAAATTCCTCAGAGAAGAGTAAGCCTTACTGCTAATGTGCATAAAAATTACTGAATCATCCCCCAGCCTTCTTACCTTTCTGCAGAATATCTAAAATACTTTGAGGTCTGGGGCAAATTACGAAAAAAACCCCAAACCAACACACCTGACTGTTTGGTTTTAAGCCTCTTCAAAGTTATTCTGTTTCTCTGAACTTTCTGAAACCACAAAACTGTGCAGGAATAATGTTAAAACATGGTTCAAAAGCATCCAAATCCCTCTTCAGACTCCAAAGTCTACCACTTGCATACCATACATCCCTCAAAACCACTACACAGCTGCACGAGATCACATGCCCCTTGGCATACCCTAGGGCTAATAGTTTTAACCTTTGGAGCTGTAGTTCATCCATGAAGCCCTCTTTTTTCTCAGCCTTCCTGGCAGCCCTTGTGTGTGGCACCTTTGAGTAATGTAAACAACCCTTATTATCCTTATCAAGAAGGAACATAAATAACAAATTTAATATGTGGTCTAAAGTATTAAAATAGCTTGCTAATCGCCTTTTCCTCTTCTCATTCTCTTCCCCCTCCAGAAGTTCATATCTTGACCTCCTCAGTCCAACAGCCTTAGAATTAAATTATGTACATTTTTCAGACCTTATTCATGGCTGCAAAAGAACATATTTCGTGTTTGATAGTAAGAATACAACATGGGATGTAAAAGTGTTGAGCATAATAACTATTAGCTGTGGCTTCATGTAATCTTGAAATGAAGCACTTCCACAGTCTGGGTATTCATCCACTTTCTCCCTTTTTCTCTCTCTCCCACGTGGAAGCCTTTCTGTTGAATAAGCACTAAGCTTCTCTTTTGCCATAGGAAGGGGAACAGAACCTCTCCTTTAACTTAAGGCCTCTTGACCAGCACTTCTGAGTTCTCAGTTCCTCTAGAAAACACTGAGTCAAACCTTATTGATGAGGGAGAAGGGTAAAATCAATAGGGGTACACAAAAACAGAGAGAAAGAAAGAGAAAGGGAGCATGATTGCAGACGTTTTCAGAAACTGTCACTTTTAAAAAAATAGTTTCTGTAGGTTTCCTTGTCCATCTTCATTCATTCATGATGCTTTCCTCATCTTCCTGGTACTTGCAGAGCAGAATTAATTTTGCTGTACTTTGCTAGACACTAGTAGAGATCAGAGAATGGCTCTGAGCTGACATACACTCAATTCTCATCAACACTCAACCTATAGTATTTTTGCTTTCCACCATCTCCATGTGTTATGTCTCACATCAAGCATGAAGGTGCCAGTCTCTTGAGGAGGCTAATCATTTCCTGAGATAAATCTGTGATCAGAATTTATCCAAGCTCTTGAATGGTAGAATAATTTCAGAGTGAACTGTAGAGTTTATTTTGCAGACTCTCAGACATCAGTTACTATAATGAGAAGTACATTCTGAACCTACAGCTCGTAAGCATTTCTTCCTCAATGTTAATACATGCCCAGTAATGTAACAGCCCAAGAAATCACAGGGAAAATGTTGGTGGAATTTATGTTACTTGACCTGTGAAAGAAAACACTGAGTGTAGCAGAGCAGGAGCGAATGTTCTGTTCCACATGGCTCAGTCGTGGCATTGAGACATGCCAGTAAGGCTGGAGCATGAAAAAGTAAATGGAGAACGAGGACCAGGCCATTCTCTGTCTGGAAAACAACAGTCTTTTTTACTCCATTGCTTCTGTTCCTCTGTCAGAGCAGCACATCCACTTGCACAGTACCTGTGCTTGCCGGAAGGAAAGGTCTTGCTCTCCCTGGGATTCTTTTCACTCTGTTCAATTAATTTTATTAACATCCTATAGACTCAGTCCTCAGGACTTCAGGTGAAAAAATGTTTCATCATTTCAAGTGTTTCACAATATGAGCCATGCAAAACCTACCAATGCTGCATATGTGCTGCTATTAATTACCCTAGAAAGGCTAGGAAAGCCTGATAAAATAAACTGCATTTAATCCACCATCCAGAGAAATTCATTCAAACAAGCAAAGCTGACTCAGGCAATTGCAGGGAGACTTGTTAACAATGTTGCATAAAAAGGGTGACATTCAATGTGACACACATTGAAGAGCTCAGGCCCTCCTACTCTGCTCTTAAAGATGTAAATATGACATTACTGTGCTATTTCTATATCATCAGTGCTCTAGGAAGGCAGGATTATGTTATTTCCATTTTGCAGACAGTTTAGCTAAAGACCCATGCCCAGGATCACACAAAGAATCCTGGGCTAAGGTGGGAATATACTTTGGACCTCCCGAGTTTCAGTTCCCATCATCATCAACACCTTTCTTATCTCATTCTCAATGGTGAACACGTTCTATACCCAAATGGCATTCATAGTGCACTGCATAACCCAAGCCACAACTCAAAGGGAGACAAGGGACAAGTAAGGACAAGGGTAAGAGGTGATGTAGGCTTCACCCCTGAGTGTGCCTCAAGAACTGCAGGCACAGAAGCTGGAGATCTGGGAGCAGAATTCACTTGGAGTGGTTGAGTCAAAGGAACTGAATGAGAAACACAAGAAGAAAGCCCTATTCAAGGCTCCTCCCACTGAACTACACTCCTAGATTCCCATTTACAAACAATATGTTTGAGACAGGACAGCTCCGTCCTCCCCCTCCAGTGCCCATTCTGTGACAAGCAGATAAGCAGGGCAATAAACAAGATCAGCTCTCTTGAAATGGAGTGCTTTAAGGAGAATGCATGATATGGGGTGCAATAATGAACACAATATGTTGTAAGACCCACGTGCTCAGCTGACATTCAAAGTCCTTGTGGTATAGGACTCTGAATTTTTCATAGCTCTCTCGTACTAAAAAGTACTAGAAAGATATAAAAAATACCATGGGAAATAATTCACTATTTAATCTAGCAAAACTTGTGAAATCAAAAGCAGAGGGGTAAATGTGAACAGGTACTTTCTGAATCCTGTTCACTAAGTAGTCTGGCAAGTTTGTTATCCTGGGGTTTGCTGTAATTTAGATTAGCTGGAGTCATGAAGATCTGAAGGAAACAACATTAAAACTACCTCAGCTTCTCAGTGCATTTCTGTCTGGAGTCCTCAAAGGGACAACTGCAGGCTTCATCCCACAGCCCCTGCCTGGAGGCTGTTGTTGCTCTCCCCATTACATCTCGGCTGAGAAACAAGAAACTTCCCAGGGTGTGTCAGTAAAACATACACAACATTTTGAAGGAGGGCAGTCAATCTGTTATGAAGTACGCAGTCAACATTTGTGTCACGAATAATGATGTTGGGCTGACAGAGAGATGTTGATACCATCAGGCCTGGAACAGATACCAACACAGTGATGCCGGCATGCTCAATTTGTCCATCCTGGGTGTTCTCTTGCTGGCAACTGAATACACAGTGGGCTCGCTGACTCTGGAAACAAGTTAGACATGCATGGTATGATCACAACAACAGGTTTCCCTAATTGTCCTGCTCCAGGCTGTAGTGATAAAGAGCAGGTACCCATGGACAACTGTGCTTACATCATTTATATAAATTATATTAGCTCTTTTCCCGTGTTTCGATCCTCCTTTCTTCACCCTAGTCTCCTCCCAAATAAACAAGACAACCCTAATTACTTTTTCCTTCTCAATCAAAGTCTGGCTACATCCAAATCCAAATTCTGTACTTCTGATTACTATATGTAGATATTCTTGACCTTGTATGACTCACCTTGAGTACTGTATGCAGTTTTGGGCACCACAATATAAAAAAGGCATTAAGATATAAGAGAGAGTCCAAAGGAGGGCAATAAGGATGGTGAATGGTCTGGAGGGGAAGCCTTGTGAGGAGTGGCTGAGGTCACTTGGTCTGTTCAACCCAGAGAAGAGGAGATTGAAGGAACACCTCATTGTGGTCTTCAACATCCTCGTAAGGGGAAAGAGAGGGGCAGGTACCGATCTCTTCAGTCTCATGACCAGTGACAGGACTTGAGGAAACAGCATGAAGCTGAGTTAGGGGAGGTTTAGGTTGGATATCAGGAAGAAGTTTTTCACTCAGAGGGTGATTGAGCACTGGAACGGGTTCCCAGGGAAGTGATCACAGCACCAAGCCTGACAGAGTTCAAGAAATGTTTGGACTATGCTCTCAGGCACACGGTGTGACTCTTGGAGTGTCCTGTGCAGGGGAAGGAGTTGGACTCAATGATCCTGATGGGTCCCTTCCTATTCAGTATAATCTATGATATTATGATTACTGGTACTCTTACGTAGGCACTGTAGGTCTTGCAAGATTCCACTCCTCAGAACATTCCCAACTCTCTCTTACAGTTATCTGTGAAGTCTGGCTATTGCACACTTCTAACCATCTGTGAAATCCATCCATTCCTCAAGGTGCTGTATGTAGCTTTTGTTGGAATCTCACATTGATATTCTGTCATGTCTGGCCATTGCTCATGTCATGCCTTGTGGTTTCTTATGACCTGTTCAGTCAGCTCAAAGGCAGGTCAGGGCATAGGCATCTGCTGGCAGATGTAAAAAATACTACATGATTTTCAGGCAACCTACAATGTCCACACCAGCTGTATGCTGCAAGAACCATGGACCAGTGCAAAAAAGTCTGGACAGAATTGGACTAATATCACCCTAGACCTTACAGAAGCTCTGACAAAGGCTCAGGTGCATTAGGACTCAAAGCCAGGTTGTATTTCTCAGCTGGGAGACTTTAGATGATAAATGGTTCCCTGCATCCATATATTGGCATGTCTGTCACAAAAGCTATTTATGCTACATAGATGCACAAAAATATTCACAACACAATGAGCCAACTATTTCACAGAGAAGAACATTTTGAATGGTGAAAGTGAAAATGTTCTGCCCCATTGCTGTTATGGTCTGACCAAGCATCCAGCCTTCTAAGCACAAATCACAGCATTGTGCCAAGGGCAAAGTCAGGCTTCCCTAATATCCATACTTCCTCTTCTTTTGGCTTTTTTGTAAAAGTGACAGACAAACTTTACTTGACAAAGAACACAAATTTTTGGTAGTGCAGTACTTTTAGAGTGAGGATGGTTTTCAGGAAGGACATCGACCTGTTGGTATGAGTCCAGAGGGGGACCATTAAGTTGATTAGAGGGATGGAGCACCACTCCTATCAGGACAGGCTGAGAGAATTAGGATTGTTCAGCCTGGAAAAGAGAAGGCTTCAGGGTGACCTAATTGCAGCCTTCTAGTACCTGAAGTGAGCCTGTGGGAAAGATGGAGAGGGACTTTTTACAAGGGCATGTAGTGACAGGACAAGGGGGAATGGCTTCAAACTTGAAGACAGTAGGTTTAGATAAGATATTAGGAAAAAATGCTTTGCTGTGAGGGTGGTGAGGCATTGGAAAAGGTTACTGAGAGCAGTTGTGGATGCCCCATCCCTGGAAGTGTTTAAGGGCAGATTGGATGGAACTCTGAGCAACCTGGTCTAGAGAAAGGTGCCCCTGTCCATGCCAGGGGGTTGGAAATAGATGATCTTTAAGGTTCCTTCCAACCCGGGCTATTCTCTTATTTTGTGATGGTTCTGTGGAGAGCACTGGCATACACACAGAACAACTCCCTCTCTTACTAACTTGGCACTAAACTTCAATCCAAATATGGGGGCTACTGCACCTTGCTAAGAAAGGAAATGCCCAGGTCATGCATGTGCGTAAGATGTGTGTAAGGAAGGCTAAATGTTCAGTGAGGAAATGTATCTTCCTTACAGATGAATCTCTGCATAACATCCACATGAAGCAAGAGGAGAGTGTTTCCTTTGCAACAGACATGTCACAGAAAGGGAATTCTCCCTTCCCAGTGCTGACTATTGCAAACCCCAAGAGCTGCTAGGGGCTCACCATTCAAAGTCAAACATCATCTAAGTCTCTTCCACAAAAAGAAAAAAAGAAATATTCTTTACTTTCTTAGTACAATCAGGGGAATTACAAAAGTAGTCAGTAGTGAAAGTGCAGCACTGTAGTTGCTGTGCTCTGCTCTGCTGACCAAGTCAGTCTTCAGAATGTCCCAAGCCTCACAACACTTGCTGATGTCCCAGATTGCCCTTGTGGTCAAAAGAATCAAGTCTGGGACAGGACTAATTCTACTGTAAAACCTGATATAGACAATCCAAGTGCTGGCTGTAGTTCTTCCCCCACACTTTTACCAACCATCTCAAGTGCCTTTTTTTGCACACTGGTCTCGCAGCCCTGCTCTGATATGCTCTGGAAGGCCCTGCAAACATCTCCACACTGTTTTTTCAAAAACACAAACTTCACTGCTACAAATGAAGTCTGAAAATGGCACAGCCAGAGCACTGGTGTCTGTGGAAGCAGAATTATTTCTTCACAATGAGTAAACAAGTTGTTACAAGCCAAATCAATTCCTTACTCCAGGGCTGGTCCTCCGTGCAACCCCAGCAGAGGCTTTGGCAAGGCTTCCCCACTAAGGTATCTGAACGAGAGTGCTCAAAGGGATTCCATTTAAGGCAGAGCAGGGATTTCATGCTTTTCCTCCAGCTCCTCAGACAGAACTCCTGCTTTTGAAGGCAGCCCCTATTCCCAGGGGCCACAGTGGGAACAAACCCTTGAGGAATGTGGTAACAGAGATAACATCTGAATGAGGAGACCTTCGCCAATAGATAATATACCAGGAAACACATTTGGCAACACTGGAAGTCTACCTCTACTTGAACTCTTTTGTATTGCCCTTACCCAATCCTTCTGTAAATGTTTTAATTAAGGATGTATTTTTCATATCTAAATATCTTCCTCCAAGACTGCATTTAAAGATACCTTGATGCACTTACTTTTCAGCTTAATTTCACTAAGTAGCTTCCTTCAAGACTTGCATCTTGAGAGGTAGCAAGTGCACAATTCACAAGCATTTTGGAGCTGCTGGATCTTTGTTTTCTGGGACAATTATATGCATTCACCATGCTGTGATGATGAAACACTTTTCACAACACCAGAAAATGGCTCAAAAGTTTCTTCTTATATTCAAAAACATAAGGAATGCTGGATCATTATGCATTTAGGATGATTCAGGCCAATGCAGATCTTAAAGGACTATGTCTGTGAAGGTGCCAGACAGGAACTCCCAGCTGTATGTCATAGAGGAAACTTTCAAGTAAGATTAAATAAATATTTACACTGATCCTCTTAAGATCTATCAATTTGTCCTTCTGATTGCTTTATCCTGGATATATCTTGGAGAAATACTGGAATTATATTTTCTACAGTGCACTTCTTTAGACTTTCATATCCAATTTTGTCTGAGTTACAAAACTCTCCTGTTGAACTGTCTCTTAATGGTCCAAGTCACACACACAGAGCACATCCTGAGTTCTGCCTTTGAATTGTAATGCCCAGTGGACATGGATTTTGGTAACATACTGTAAAATGGCCTCTATTCACTTCAAAAAAAAAGCACCTTCCAGCTCTGACACTATTTTGTTCAGACAAAAATCTGATGTATGCCTTTATAAATGAAAACAAATGAACAAACAAACATATTTGGAGCTCTGATCATATTTGAAACCTTTAAACAACTAGACTGATAGGAGCTTTCTAGAAAGACTTGCATGACCCAGTATATAGTTACCAAATCATAGAATTGCAGAATCATAAAATCAACTGGGTTGGAAAAGACCTCTGAGATCACCAAGTCCAACCCTTAATCCAACACTGCCATGGTTACTAGACCATGACACTTAGTGCCACATCCAATCTCATCTTAAAAACCTCTAGGGATGGTGAATTCACCACCTCCCTGGGCAGCCCATTCCAATATCTGATCACTCTCTCTGTAAAAAATTTCTTCCTAATATCCAACCTAAACTTCCCCTGGAAGAGCTTAAGATCATGCTCTCTTGTGCTACTGCTGGTTGCCTGGGAGATGAGACCAACCCCCCACCTGGCTACAACCTATTTTCAGGGAGTTGTAGAGAGTGATGAGATCTCCCATGAGCCTCCTCTTCTCCAGGCTGAACAACTCCAGCTCCCTCAGCCTCTCCTCATAGGAATTGTGCTCCAGTCCCTTCACCAGCCTCGTTGCTCTTCTCTGGACCTGCTCCAGCACCTCAATATCCTTCCTGAACTGAGGGGTCCAGAACTGGACACAGCACTCCAGGCGTGGCCTCACCAGTGCTGAGTACAGGGGAAGAATCACTTCCCTGGACCTGTTGACCACACTGTTCCTGATCCAGGCCAGGATGCCATTGGCCTTCTTGCCCACCTGGGCACACTGCTGGCTCATGTTCAGCTTTCTGTCAATCAGCACTCCCAGGTCCCTTTCTGCCTGGCTGCTCTCCAGCCACTCTGTCCCCAGCCTGTAGCACTGCAGGGGGTTGTTGTGGCCAAAGTGCAGGACCCGGCACTTGGCCTTGTTGAACCTCATCCTGTTGGAGTCAGACCATCTCTCCAGTTTGTCCAGCTCCCTCTGCAGAGCCCTCCTGTCTTCCAGCAGATCAACACTTGGTGTCATCTGCAAGTTGATCTGCAAATAATCTCTGTTTAAGCCATTCTCCAGAAAGCAACTCATAAATGTACTACTGATTAAGAATTCCTCTAAACTACTGCAGTTTGGGAATTTTAGCTGCAGGCCGCATCTGTTTTTCTAAATAGGTTTTTTAAATCTTTCACCTCATAACAGTTGTTGATTACATAACTACTAATCGCACAACCAAACAATAGTTGTCTCTGTTGAACTTCCAGGTAGATAACGAAAATAGGCAGATATAAGAAAGCCCATCTTCAAAGTCTTCTTTTCTACTAGGCATCTCCATTCAAAAGGTTTATCCTTTACTGACATTAATGTACTCTTTTTATGATAATAAGTGAAAATTGCTTCACAATTACTTCAAAAGCAGTAATTATGTTGTAGAAACAATGCCCAATTTCTACTTAGATTTGTTTACTTTTGTCTGGAGCCATTTTCATTATGGAAATGATATTGTCAGACTGTTGGCAGACTTCTGAAATAAAATGAGAAGGCTCATTTCTGTTACTATCAACTTCCATTTCACTTCCAAATATTTCACCATCTCCAGCAGCACATCGCGGAATTTCTCCAAGGGAAAAAGGTAGAATTTAATGACCAACATCATTTTTAGACAGCAAACAATTCCTACTATGTTAGGTTCCTTCTCTTTTTCAATCAGAAGAGTAAGTGTACTGTATAGAATTTTCAAATATAATACAGGTTAAAAAGAGTACTTACACAGAACACAGGAATATGGAATCATAGAATGATTTCAGTTGGAAGGGACCTTTAAAGATCATCAAGTCCAACTCTGCCATGGGTATGGATGTCTTTCAAACTGGAGAAGCCTTTTATAGATTGAGAATGCTATGTATCCATTTATGCATACCCACTCCTTGGAATACTCTGTATTTTTTTGTTTTTCTTCAACTCAAAATCACTGACTTTTCTACATAGCTTTTAAAATGGTGTAAATCCATTTATTTTATTTAATTGATTCTTTATTTACATCAAAAAGTTGGGATTCACTTTCCTTCTGTCAATTAAGTTGCTGTGTGAACATGTTTCACTAATCTAGTGTAAAGATCCCTCTTTGAAATACATGATACCACAAACAGTCACAATCTCTTAGGCTTCAATATGAAAAATTAGGAGCAAATTAGTTAATTAAAGCCTCTGCTTTAGTTCATAATGTCACAGAGAGCCAAGTCAGCATTTTAGTTTCTCTTCTTCTTCCTCTTTCTTCTTTTGCACACTCTCCTTTATGTACCCCTGCTCATTCTTCCTAGCTCCTCCAAACACCTACCAACCTCCTCCCAAACACACCTCAAAAAGTCCCCAAGGCTTCACAAGCTTGGAGAAAAAAGGAATTCTACTGAATGTTAAGGAACAAGTGCCCAACGCAGTAAAGGTTTTATGATTTTGTACAATTATCTTCATCCTAAAACTCCACAAACCTTCCTCTCCTTTTTATCCCGTGAGTTAGGCATATCCCTCCATACAACAGGCACAAAGATCTTCACATATCCCCTTGCAAACAGCTGCCTCTAAAATTGCCAAGTGGATTCACAATTCAAATAGACTAAGCATTCTAGTTTTTCCAGCCAAACAGCAGCTGGTCTAACCAAAATAATACTTTTCCTTGTAAACTTTGCCTCACTTATGGCTAACACATTTTGCATTTGGCCAGCTAGCAGTTAGTGGTGTCTAGCAATGTTGATAAGGTCTCCTAGCCATTAGTCATTCTTTTGCTTGACACAAGTACACTAACTACAATTAAATGAACTGTATTTGATTATTTTCCTCTTGGCTATTCATGGGCAGTCCTAGTTTTTTCTCACAAAGTATACATATCAAGAAAAAATATTTTCTCATAATTTTTTCTTACTTCTGATATTAGTTGTACTTACAAATGATCACCAACTTGTGCTCATTTGGAGATTACTCATATCTAAAAATATTTGTATTTCTTTGATACTGTATTAACCAACCTGCAAGTCACCTCCTCTGAATTATTTGGTACTTTCACAATGAAACCTTCCAAGTAGTCCATAGTTCTAGCTCAAGTGACTCTCTACTGTAAATTGATGTTTTTCTGTATGAATATGATGCTATATTGTGGCTGGATTCGTTTATTGTAAGTAAGTGTATTCATTGGCAAAACAGTTGTTACAGTGACTGGAGTTGGTGGAGCATTAAAATATATAACCTCAACTCTGGTTTGATCATGTGGATAGAGCTGCATCATATTAAAGGAATCAGACCTGTGATCCTGGCAGTATTCCAGACACTTCTCATCAGTTTGAAACTCATGCTACATGCTGTTGTCTGACATGAGGTGCTAAAGGTCTATGTAGAGTGCTTTTAAGTCAGAAAGTAACCCTTTAAACTTACAGAATATCATTGTAGTTCTTATGGCTGAAATTATTCAGTACATTTTTTTTTTTACTTTTTATGTTTCTTCAGTGACACACTTGAGCATATTGATGACTGAAACAGCATATACAAAATAGCAGCAAACATGCATGAGTTAATTTAGCATAAGAAAACATATGTCTCATTAAGGTAAAGAGCATATGCTTTAAATTATCATAGCCACATTAATTGTATCGGTCTTTTTGAGATCCAGATTTATTCTAAAATGTTTTTAGTTGTTCACCAATTCAGTGTAAATAAGTAGGTAAAAGATGAATTAACATTTTGATCTATTTATGGAAGAAATTCAAAATAAGAAAATACATACAGTGATTATTATACAGATCAGATGCAGTTGTTTCTTCTACTACAGACATAATTTATTATTAATACTTTAACATGTCCTGGTCTAAATTCAGAAAAAAAATATATAATGTCACAGATATATCCTCATCTCATAGTACTGTTACAAAATATATACACCAATTAGCAACATTGATATTGTTAGTAATACAATAGTAACAGGTATAATGTTACTATATATATATATATATGTATCATGAAGAGGGAAACATAGACAATAAATGTATATTTGCACTTCACTTTTTCTGAACTCCTCCATGGAGTGCATATCTTTAAATTATTCATCACGGACTCACACAGAAACCCGGATGCTGGTGGCACAGTGCAGTGTAACCAAGAAGAAGAATATTAGTGACAGTGCTCTGTGTCCACATTGGCATCATATGAGAAAAACAGCCTTTCTTCTAGATCAGAATACTCGCTGCTATTTCCTCAACACACAGCTTTCAGTTTGGTATAGTAAGGATTTTTAACCCTAGGGCTGTTGTCTTGATGGGCCCACGGAATGTGATGTCTTACTGTACTGCCTGAAATCCCAAGCATCGCCTTTCCCACTGACCAGCACTCCACCAGTCTCTAATCAAAATCAAATTTAACACCAGAGCATGCCAAGGACATATTTCTGGACTGAGCCTTGTAAAGAAGCAGGATAATACTCTCTTGGTTCTTCAGAGGCACAAAAAAAAAAAAAAAAAAAAAAAAAAAGCCCAAACCTGAGCATCCTCAGGTCTTGTCCTCTTGTACACCATATCTTAGCAGATGTCACTCCAGACAACACAGTGACTTTCTGAGAGGCCAAGTTTTCTACCTAGCCCTGCCTGGGAAGTTCTTACCATCCTTTCTGAAGGTAGCTTGTTTACTCTTTCTTGTGGTTCCTCTGACTTTCATACTCCTTGAGAGTGCTGAGCAATTTCCCCTTCTCTTTCAGCTTGTGCAGTCTTTGCAAAGGAATGTGTAGCTGAGAACACAGCATACATTCTGATAGTCTCTTCTGTAGTGAGTGAACATGACAGAGAGAAAGAACTATAACACCCAAGATGTTAAATTAATCTGTAATAGCCTATACATCTTTTGAGTGTGTTAAATGCATGTTGCTGTGCACCCATGCAGATCTATATGCATGGGTATGAAACAATTCATCTTGCAGCTAGCCCACATGCCTGTGACCAGTGCTGCCTATCAGTTTTGTTTGTCTCTTTGCTAGCTGTTCACTGAAGGAGAACTCTAGACTGAAAAAAGGTGACTTGCTTCAACTCCACCATGGTCTCCATAATCCAAAATGACAAAAATACAAATAATAACGATAATAAAGGAGACCCTACTGTTTAAAATTCCTGAAATGAAAGGAAATGAAAATTTGATGTACTGGCTTGTTGTGGTACCGTACCAGATTTATATTATTTTAACTGCAGGTGTAGACTAGCAATCACAACAGTTGTCACTTGGTGGAGCTAGTTTACTCTGCAAATGGAATATGCCTTCTGAGTGGCTTACCGAAAAGCTCACCAAGTCAGGATTTTTAAATAACAGATAGAAGAAAGAAAGATGGGAATCAGGGTACTTAAATATTTTGAGAAATCAAAATTTTTACAATTTTTCTCTTAGTTACTCTGGCATAGCCTTACCAGCTGAGGGAACAGTCATTACCTTTCACTGGAATAGGACAGAAATGTGGTAGAGATGCATTTGGTAATTTATGTGGAAACGTGTAAGGTGCAACCAAAAGCTGTCACTTTTTGGTTTTGCACAATTTAAAGAAGTTCAGATTGTTGATGCTAAACTGAGACATCTTTTTACTGATTATATATTTTTAAACATATCTACCATTTTTCCATCTCTCTCTTAATTTCTCTTAAGACAAGTGAGAAAGGACCAGAAGTACTTACCATTTAAAATACAGAACATCCTAAGAAGAAAAAATGAGAAGATGCTGAACTGTAAACACTTTCTCTACGCTATGTTGACATTAGCAATAATTTCCCGTGTTTCTTTCTTTTCCTGACCACGTGTATGAGGCAATTTAATCAAATAAATGTTATTAGTAAAAGCTCCTCTGGCTTCTGATTTTGTGTTACATTTATTATAATTGGTCTAACAGAGCTCAGGGAACTTGCATCACTCTCTGCCATCTTGATCTTCAGTGAGGGATCATAGAGTCATAGAATGGTCTGAGTCAAAAGGGGCCCCAAAGATCATTTATTTCCAACCCCCCTGACATGGCCAGGGACACCTTCCTCTAGACTGGGTTGTTCAGAACTCCATCTGTCCTGGCCTTAAACACTCACAGGGATGAGGCATTCATAACTTCTCTCAACAACCTTTTCCAAAGTATATGTCCTCTCTACCACTTTGGTATCTTCTCATTACATATTTTTTCTCTGTATTGAATTGCTCCAAACCAACAAGATAAGGCTAGATGACAGATCTACTTCTATGGATCTGTCCTGACTGGCATACAAACAAAGCCTTACCAGTTCTTTCCATACCTTTTTTAGACCTGTCAGATCTCACACATTGGGACTATCAATTGGCTCCAACCTACTATTTTTCTTCAAAGAATATTGAAAGGAAGAAGAGAGCTCTTGGTCAGTGACCTCACATGTCAGAAAAGGTTGTCTGGTTCCGTCTGCAGTCTGTTGGGTACATCTTACAAGCAAGATAGAGAAGTCAGAATCCCCCACCAGAGCACTAGGGGACTGCAATTTAGTGCCCACTTGGAAGGTCATCCTCTTCCATGACACACTGGATCAGATGATGGTCATGATTTTCATGTTCTTAAGATATTGGCAAGCCTGGCACACAGTCTGGTTGTAAAAGGTGCTATCCTATCGTTCAAAAAGGTGAGAAAGAACAGGAACTACTTGTGTTACAGCTTTTAGATATGAAGTTTAAGTACAAAAACATATTGGACATTATTAAGTTCTACATTTGATTTCCTAAACAGTTAATTTACCCAATTATTTCTGCATAAATCCCTCTCTTTTAAGGCAGATGAGCACATGATCATAAAAACAAATTATATGTGATGAGCAATTTAGTTTTTTAGTGTGGGGAGCAACAGGACTTTTATGGAGAATTATAAATGACAGCATTATACCTGTCAAGGAAAGTAAATATAACAAGTGAAAATTATATCCATATGTAAACAACACACCATATTCTATAGAAAAGCAGAATTAAGTTACGGATAAAAATCAGCAAATATCAAACAGGAAAAATGGGACTATGTGAAAAGGAGTGACTTTCCCATGCATTGAAGGACAGCATTGTCTCTCTTAATGCTAGAAGATGGAGTTGGGGCAAGATGAAAACAGATCATTGCTTCTGCATACCTGGAATAGCTGGAAATAGCTGTGATGGCCCAGGCTAGGTAGGAATTAGTATTTTCAACCAGCAAGCTGATGTCTTTACTCTCCTGTCATGTGTGGCTGGAGCTGAGAACAGGGTTGGGATCTCTGTCCAGGACAGAAGGAACAGCCCCACAGTTGGCCATGGAGGGCAGGAAGCTCATAGAGTTGCTGTTCAGGCTGGAGAGGTCTCCTATTTGTCCTAGGTCAGTTTAGGCTCTTCCACATTTCTGGGGAAGGTATTTGTGTCTTGGTGGCAATTTCAGAATTAAGTTTGTTAAAGGGGGAGTGGTGAACTATGTTCTCATGTGGTCCCATGGAGGTGAACACATCAGGACCTGGTTCAGACTGTCTCTGTGTCTCTTAGATGCAGTAATCGGATGGGGTCAGTGGTGTCAGGTTGTATTGAGTTTGGGGTTCAGGTGGGCTCATCTGTTGGACTTGATGATCTTAGAGGCCTTTTCCAGCCTCAGTGATCCTATGACCCTGTGTCACTCTCTTCTCCCAGGTAACAAACAACAACTCAACAGGAGATGGCTTCAAGTTGCACTAGGGGGGGATTAGATTGGACAATAGGTAAAATTTCTTCACTGAAAGGGTGGTCAGGCATTGGAACAAGCTGTCCAGGGAAGTGGAATCACCAAGCCTGGAGGAGGCAAAAACCATGTATATGTAGCACTTTGGGATATAGATTAGTGATGGACTTGGCAGTGCTGGGTTAACAGTTGGATTCAATGATCTTAGAGGTATTTTGCAACCTTAGTAATTCTAAGATCAAAGGGCAGGAGAGCTCAGAATGGCTGTGTGCACCAGACTTCAACCTGACTTTGGAAGTTCTCTAAAACCCATGAAATAACGAAATGTGGCAGCCACTCCTTTCCCTAACTCTCCTGATACACCTGCCCATACCAGTCATCTTGACCAAGTAGGCCAAGTGCAAACCTTGTTGGCCCCAGGGAGGGCACAAGGGTGTTTCTTCTAGTCAGTGTGCTGCCAGATCCTTGCCTCCAGGCTGTTCAGGAACTTAGTAGGAGCCTCAGCTCCTGGAAACCAGAGCCTGCATCCTGACCCAGGGCCAGCCTCCTACTGAGCAGCCAGGTGGGCGCTGGCCTGGGGCTGAGAGAAGAGCTCACTGGTGCCCACCACAAACATCAACCCTCATCTTAGCTCTGAGGGACGACCAGAGAGGAGGCAGCAAATTCTGGGGCTGTGACAGGTATTTGAAGTCTATTCTTGTGTCCAAAGGGTCTATCTGGTATTTAGAAGATAGTAAATGGACATTTTATGATCTTTATGGCATGACTTCAGCATCCTTTCAGAAGATTTAGAGTCCACATTAAACCTAGTATTCAGTGGAGTTCCTTAGCTTGTGAAGTCTTAGACAGTTTTCCCAGGGTTTTTGCATAGTTACAAAATTTTAGACTTCCTCTCTCAAAGAAGTGCAAAACAAGATTTTTAGCTGGACTACCCCCCTTTTTTTTTTTGGTTTTGTTTTGATGGCTCTCACACCCTCTTTTCTAAACGTTTATCATTGTTATTGCCCTCAAGACAGTATTTTGCATTTTCCAATCAGTGAATCCTCTTTAAACTGAACATTCAGGATTCCTGTGGCGTAGAAGTTTCCTGTTTTTCACTTTAGGCTCTCCGGTACTTTTTGCTACTGGTTTGGGCAAAGCTGCTCTCTTTAATCTACAATCTCCCTAGCAAAACTTGTGAAATCAAATGACTGAGGAGGCAGAAGGATAAATATAAGTAGGTAATTTGTAAAGTCTGGCAAGCTCCTTGATTTGAGGTTTGCTGTTGTTTAGATTAGCTGGATTTTTCTTCTTTCTGTGACTTCTGCAGTTTTGACAAAGTACTTTGGGAAAGAAAGTAGTTGAAAGAGAAGCTTTCAGTTGAGCTCCTGTAGTTATTTTATCAGGAATGGCAGAGATAATGCTATGTGTCCCCATTCTGCTGCAGAGGTGGGGTCATTGGAGTTTGGAGCTTGTTTGACAGTTTCTGGTACAGAGGCCAGGTGACAAGGAAGGAGAGAGGGAGCCTTGCTAGGGAGATAAGCTTCATTAGATCCTGTGGTCGTATTTCCAAAACCAGTTTTCACTTTGTTCCAGCTGAAGGTGTTAGTTTCTAAGTTTTCATGCCTGTACTGTGGTCCCAGGATAAACTGCAACACTATATCTGAGGAATATAGCCTGAGTCGTAGAATCAGAAAAGTTGCTGGAAAGAAGAATGAAGGAATGTTCTTACAAAATATCTAATTTAGTTGGAAAACCATCTTTGTCTCTAAACCAGTTTGAAATGCAATCTTCCAAATGGCCCAATGTGCATTTGCAAATGAAGAGCCAAAGGAAACAACTACCTGAGCTCTCAATGCACTTCTCTGCCCAGACTCCTCAAAGGGACAAGCTCAGCCTGTCTGCATGGCCCAGTTACAGAGCTTGTAACTGACGCTTGTGTTGTGAATATGATACGATTTTCAGGCAGCAAAAATTCCTACCTCCCTCACCCATGTCCTCACCAGCTGGGTGCAGTTCACCAGGCAGTGCAGTTCAAGGTAGACCGTGCAGAACCAGGCTAAACCCACCCTGCCCCTTACAAGCAATCCTGGTGCATCCAGATTCACAGCCAGGCAGTATTTCTCAGCAGAGACATTTTAGACGACAAAGGGCTCCCTGCATCTATTCATCAGTGTGTCTGTCACACAAGCTACCACTTATTGCCTAGGTGCAAAATCAACATTCACAGCATAATACACCATCTTTTCCATGTGGGAAGAGTCCTGACATTTTAAACAACAGAGTTGCCAACACTCTGCCCTGCTTTACAGCTGGCAGGGTTTGACCAGGTACCCAGTGTGCTAGGCATGCAATATAGCCTGCTGTCACAAAATCGGGGCTCAGTAAAAACAACTTTATTTTGTATCTTCATTTGTGTCTGTGATTTGGGCTGGTTGGAACATGATGTTTCAAACTGGGTTGGCTAGAAAGTTGGTTTTCCAAAAAAATTAGGATGTTTGGAAAAAGCCAGTTCCTTTAAGGTTTTGCCCCCTTACCCCGGCTCTGTGCAGAGTAAAACTGGTGAAAAAGGCCAAAGTTCTCTCACTTTTTGTTAGACAAACATATCACTTCTCAATGCTGTTAATCTCACTTTAGTAAAAAAATAGATGTTTCACTCAGAAAGATCTCCACTGAAATATATTTTGGGGATGGTTGGCTGATGCAAGTAAGACTTTTTTCTACATCCACTTGATTTTTGAACAGCTTTAAGGCCTGAACCCAAACACATCATCATCAGTTAGATCATTTCTTTAAACTAGACAAACCTTAAGCTATACCTTATCTCTCTGCTTAGTTGTAACTGGTTGTAGTTGTCATTTATTGGTTACCATATTTGCACTTAAAAATCACTAAAATACTGATGCTCCAATGCAGAAGCAGAAGGAAACACTTCTGTATTAGAGAAGGCATTTCACATGAGGATATACACAGAGAAAGGAAAGAGATATTTTTTTTTCAACCTCTCCTTTCAAGAAGTGGAATTACAGAAAGAGCTTCAAGTCTTGGGTCTTATTATTAGTCACCAGTTAGTTTGAATTATGCAAAAGTTATTTCACCCAGTGGGTGCTGACGCCTAAAGTCTATTCTGACACAGTTTTATCTCTGAGGCCTCTCACTGGGTAGCTGCCTCTGGCTCTCTAGCCTGCCCACCTGTTTGGTTTCCCACAAGTGGGTCTGAAGTGACAGTGTCAAAAAACCAGGGAAATTCAGTACAAATCACTCAGCACCCATTTCAGGCACATGATGGATGCTTAGAGGGAAGACAACAAGCAGATTTCCTAATACGACAATATTACATCAACTTCTAAAGTTAGCGTCAAGTGAATCAAAGCTCAGAACATGCTCTTATGTTCAGTGATAGACTACTTCAAATCTGGTCCAAGAATAATGCAGTCCTGAGCTATCCCACAGCTTGCAAAAGCAAAGAACACCAAGGTTTTCATAACTGACCCTTAACTCATGCAACAGAAAAAATCTGCACCCTCTCACAAAGAACATAAGTTTTTGCAGTACTTTTATAGTGACAGCAGTTTCCAGTCTATGGAGAGCACTGGCATCCACCCAGAACAACTCTCCTTCTTACAAGACCTTGGCACCTGACCTCCAATCCAAGGGCATCAGATACCACCACTACCTGAAAAAGAAAATACCCAGGAGTCAGCGTGTGCATATAGGTGATGTATAGGAGTGAAAATCAAGTGGCTAGTGCAGACAGGTGTTCCGTCTTACTGATCAAACTCTCTGCTTAAAATACACTTCAGGAAGGAGGAGAGCTTCATCTGCAACGGACAGAAATGTCAACAGTTGAGAGGGGCTCACTTTACTTTGCAGAAGTCAAACATCTTGACTCTGAGGAAGGCAAACATCTCCTAAGACTCTTCTGAAGCCCAGCAAAAGGGAAAAAAATATCCTACTTACTTCCTTTATGAAAATGAAAATATTACTGGGATCAGTCTCCCGGCGCTGTGGATGGATAAAAGTGCGGCATCACAGCTCATGAAAGCAATTCTGAAACCTGGCTTATTAGTCCAGCCTCTTGTCCTGGCCAAGACACCTCTGTTGTCTTGACATCTCCTTGTTAAAATCCTTATTACCACCTTATTTTTCACCATAAAAAAAGAAATGGATATTGTGAGGTTTATTTTGAAGTTGAAACACTGTCATCATGCCCAGTTCGGGAAAAAACATGTGTGGGAATAATGGAGCGTAGGTGCGTTCAACTGTCTGGAGCCAAGGCTAGAGGCAAATCAGATCAGCTCAGCTAGAAATGTGACAAGGTGTAATTAACATTAGATGATTACTTAATTTCACTACTGATTTTATTAATAGAACTTGAAATAAAAATTAAATTAGGAAGAATCCCGCACCTCACACCCTGAATAGTCTCCGTGTGTCCTTTCTGCCCTGAGTTCAGACCTGCAGCAATACCATGGTGACAGAGTTGGAGACAGAGTGCCTCTCTAACAGCTCCAGGCTCATGGAGCTGCATGCCTGCTGGCTGCTAGAAGCATGTAGTTATTTCACCACAGATACTCCCAGCCCAATGTGTTCCCATGTCCTCAGTGCAGGGCAGCCCGGGACTTGAAGCTGTTCTTGGCTCCCAAAATGAACCGTCAGCCCCAAAAGACCTTTGATTCAAAGGGCAATCAGTGCTTCATTTTTCAGGGCTTTAAGGATATAGCCTGGAAATGGATCAACCTAGTTTGTTTTTTTAGCCCTGTGTTGAGTGCAAAGTTGTGCATATGCAAAGAGTTTGCAGGAAGCTCAAACCCCTCTACTTCTGACCAAAACAGCTTCCTTCCCCCATAATCTCTCATTTCTTCTATGGATCTTGACAGCAATATTCACAGCTTACAAACTCTGGTGATAGGAGACAAGTGAATGTGATTTTAAGACCATCAGATGCTCATTTTAATACTACAGACTCCTGACAAAGAACACCTTGCTCCTGAGCTTTGTACACAGGCTTCAGAGGCAGCAGACCTGTCCCTGTTGCTACTGCCCATTTCATTCAAGCAGACCTTTGTGACCATCATACCATCTTTGTAGTTCCTGATCCGGTGAGTAGAAATCTGTTCTGGTGCCCTTCGTCCCATCTCTGGTGTCAGCAGAACTTCCAGGGAAGGCTCAGGCCTCTGGATTACATTCCTTCTCCATGCATGCTGCACGGGAATGTAGGACTAATGTCAGGACCTGCCTTCACAGAGCATTAACAGGAGCTGAGGGCCTGTTTGTCCTCCTGCACTGCAAGGGCTGGGGTACCGGAAAAGAGAGATGTTCATGGTTATGAATCTTGCAGGCTCTTCGCTGCTCACATTCATTGATTCTGACCTGCTTCACCAAGATGTGCTGTTTTTAAAGTGTGGATTATGTTTCTGTGTCATAATTGCCAAACACTTTCTTGTGCCTTTTGTGAAAGCAACTGACAGTACCTGTGATCTCTCCTACACTTCACCAAGATCATAGTCTGGATCTCACCTTTTGCCATTATCTATAGCTCTGACTTCAAGGGGCACAAGATTTGGCCTCTCAGACCCATTAATTATTTCCAGCTTTGTTTTTTAAATATGACTGCACAGAACTCAACTTACTTCACTTTTCATCAAGTAATGGTCCCAGAGCATGCTGCCTAAGCATGCAGTAGGTGGTCAGAACCACGATCTTCGGCAAAGCTGCAAAGCCCATTACCTGCAGCTCTCACAACTCCTGTCTTACACCTTTAGCAAGCACTGATCCAAAGTGCAAGGTTAGCTTACCCTTTGCCCTTTTCCAAGAAGGCTAATTCTGGAGAAAGAATTCTAATCTAAAGCCAGCATGCATTTTTTTCACCATGAGAAAACAAATCTAGGATTATCTGGACCATGAGAGCCTCTGTGCACGCTGTATTGTTCATGGGCACACATTTTTTCCTGATCTTTCTCTTCCTCCAATACTGTTGTTTTATTTTTCTTTCTTTTTTTCCTTCTTTGTTTTCTTTTTCTGTCTTTCTTTCTTTTTCTTTCTTTTTTTCCTTCTTTGTTTTCTTTTTCTTTATTTATTTATTTTTCTTTCTTTCTTTTTCTTTCTTTTGCTTTCTTTTTTTCTCTCTTTTCTTTCTTTCTTTTTTTCTTTTCTTCTTTCTTTCTTTCTCTTTCTCTCTTTCTTTTTTTTTCTTTCTTTTATTCTTTTTTTTCCAGCCCTAGCCAACTCCTACTGCAACTTTATATACACACTAAGGTATGCTAAGCTTTCATTTCCATTTTAAACATTACAACAGGTAGTGAAGCTTTCTGCCTCTATAGCTATCCCAGCAAAGACAACTTCTTCCCCTTTTTGCTCCTACCTCTGATCAGGGATATAAAGACCTTGCAGCTAATATAATATATCATATCTTTTTTTCCCTTTAAATACTACTTTCATCTGGATTTTGCAAAACCGCTTTTATTTCTCATAACTAGAGCATTTCTGTTCAGAGAGATACTGCTTAAAGCTACCCCCATACCAACTCAGGTAGTCTCTTGCAAATTCAAATTCCAGTGGCATTTGCGAAATGACTTATTTGGGGTTTTGCTTTTGATTTGCTGATGTCCTTCTCTAATATTTTACAGTGTTTTCCAAATACAGTCCAGTAGGAATTGTCTTGTTTTCCCTGCAGGAGGCCACCCCGGTTCTGCACAGCAGGGTACCAAACTTGGACCACTTTTCCAAGTTTTTCCAAGTTTCCAAGGCACCACAAGGACAGGATGACCTAGGAACCTTCCTACTTCTCCCTTTGGGACTTCTGATTCAGGGATCCCACCAGTCTTTCAGTATTCCTTGATGTTAGGGTGTCAAGGCTCTCCTAAATGATTCAAAGGGTCTTCCTCCATTTTTATAATTCTAAGAATCTTCAGGCACATCTTTGTGTGTACCAAGGGAGCTTTGTTTTGAAACTATTGATGCTATGGGAATACCATACAGCACACATGACTATAAGACATATATCTGTCTGTTTATTCCTAAGTCCACAGAGAAAATCCTTAAGACGTGGGTCAGTTTTCAAGTAGAGAAAACCTTCACCCACTGTCACCAAGAGGATGAACAGACTTCAGCTTTGTTCACCAGTAGGCTCACGATGCATGAGGTGGCCCACAGTGGGTTGAGAACACACTCCTGCTGCAGTGCAGAGCTCTGCGGGGAGAACTGACCGTCTCTTACATCCTTCTCTGCAGTGACAAATAGACACTGAAGCAAATTCATGCAGCTGTCAAAACACTGCTCCTCTCAACAGACCTCATTCTACTTTTTCAAAAATACAGACTTCATCGCTACAAATTAAGCCTGAAAATGTGACAGCCAGAGTGCTGGCATCTGTGGAGTAGAATTATTTCTTTACATCAAGTAAACAAGTTGTTATGCACCAAATCAATTCCTCACTCCAGAGCTGGTCCTGTAGGGCCTGAGCAGCCCACATTGCTGCTCACTCAGTTCAACCCCAGTAGAGGCTTTGGCAAGACTTCCCCACTAAGGTGGCTGGAGTGCTCAAAGGGATTCCATTTAAGGCAGGGCAGGGATTTCATGCTTTCCCTCCAGCTCTTCAGATGGAGATCCTGCCTTTGAAGACAGCCCCTATTCCCAGGGGCCAGTGGGAACAAACCCTTGAGGTGCCAGCACCGCACTCCCTAAGGACACCAAGCCTGGTGTCAGGAAGTCCCACCAATGCCAGGCAGAGTAAGGGAGCTCAGCATCCTTTTGAAGGCTCCCAGCACCTCATGTGGAAGGGGACCGGGATCAGGAGCTGGCAGTCAGCCAGCAAACGCCTGTGGAAATCACCACGAAACAACAGCCTGAAATAGGTTTCCATCTGAGACAGGCCAAGGAACAACTCTGGATCCAGGCACTAGGTCTTGCTTTTCTTTCTGATGGGAATGAACAGACTAGAGGAGAAATCAAAACTTCAGTGGAATAGGAGACTAGAGAAAATATTTGAAGAGAATATCTTCTCCAATAGGTAAGAGACTGAGGTATGCAACATATGAAAAGATGGGAAGCTTGTTGCTCCTGTCAACCATCCCTGTTTAGGCTGGTAGTGGAGAAGGAAAAAAAGGGCGTTCCCTTAAAAAATGTAATTGAGTGAGACATAAATCATGAGTCAGTTCACTTGGAGTGAATTAATTTTGGCTGCTGTGAAGAGTGAGGAAGTGAAAAACTCCAGTTGGGTGCCCAAGGGAGGGGAGGAGAGGAGATAAGATATGAGGTAGGTGATGAAAGGGATGCAGAAGGATAGAAATGTGAGCAGGTTAGAGTTGATAAAACATTGTGCTCTAGGTCCTAATTTTCCCATTCTGGTGGCTTGGAAGTGTGCGACAGAGTTGATGAAACAGCCCACAACAAAGAGACAGAGACACCAGGCCACTTTTCAGTTATAAGCTTTTTCTTTTTTAGAATTCAAGCTTACACAGTTATCTATGCCCACTATATTCATAATTACATTTTAATATCTGCATACAAAAGCTATGTAAAAATTATTTTCTTCCCCCAAATATACAAATTTTCTCTTTAGATAGTTTAAAACATTTGTGATCACAGATTTTTTTTAATATATTTTAGGCTGAAAAAATATTACCAATCTAGCATAACTCTTAACACTGTTTGCAAAAAAATACATCATCCAAGGTACTTTGTTTTTTTACTGTACGGTGTAATGTTTGCCTTACCCTCAGGGCATGAAATTGATATTAAAAAAATAAACCAAATAAGCAAAACCCACAAACCTCATAGACAAAATAATAAGTCCTCCCAACCAACTTAATAAAAACAAATAAACAACCCAAACCACCCTTCTCTTCAAAAAAATTATGAATTACTAATTTGATGTATTTATGAGCAAACTAAAACTGAAGAGTGCTAAGGAAGTAGGAAAAAAGAAATTACAGTATGTCAGCTAGTTCATGCCCTGATACTATCTTTACCGACATTAAATGTGTAATTAAATAAAGTGTCTTTTAATGTTTTACATTGTGCTCAGTAATTTACATAAATTTAATCCACACCCGGGTGCTGATGTAGATTTACATTTGATTGTCTTGTGCATAAACAAGGTTAGCTTTTAAAGAAGGTAAACTGTGCAATGGACAGTCACAAACAACTTATTACCTGCACAATATTGCTTTTTGAAGGCGACATCAGTCAATGTGGATACACACAAATAATGCATACTCTTTGCATTTGCTAACATCTATACTAAAACTCTGTGATAAGGCCAAACCTTTTTTTTTTTGTTTTTAATTTTAAAGCAAAAATATACCATAGTAAAAAAAAAAAAAAAACAAAACCAAAAACGTGCTCACACCGTTTTGAGTCTGTAAGTGGAAAATAAATCTCTATCGCACTAGAATAAAATTCTCTCTATAAAATTTAAATACAGATCACTTCATTACTATATCAAAAGGAAACGTCTGGCAATCATTTCCAGATGATCACAATAACAAGACACATTAAGAGGTTCTGATGCCTCTTCCTTTGTGAAAAGATAAATGTTGAACACTTTCAATTGCTCTCACAGTGAGAGGAAAACGTTCCTTGGTTGTGGATTTTGATTCTGTCAATGAAAAAGGTTTAGCCTTAGGAATGCTGGCTACATCTCAAAACCATAAGATTGATTTTTATAATTTATGATTCATGCAGCAAGAAGTCAATATGACACATACAGATTAGAGTTCCATAGCATAAAAATACATCACTAGCAATGACATGCTCCGCTTGTGATCAACAGCCCTCTCTTGGCAGATTTCTGATATAAATGGTCTTTCTGGATAGTTTTTATCTCTTTCTGATGCCTGCCTCTGAAGATGCAAGCAGTCTGCTCAAGGATGATTTTCAACCTTGGAGGTCTAACTCTAACGTCTACATTTTGGCAGAATGTAAACAAAAATCATTATCACACGCTATATATGTCATTATAAATATCATAACTTAACTGAGATTACACATGAAATGAGTGTCTAAATGCACATGTTACTCAGGGCGAAACCATGAACGGTGACAATCAGGTTTGACAGGAAAAATCTTCTGTGTAAGACCCACACATAGACCACAAAGCAAACATAAGAGCTACGTGGCACCATCAGAAACGAGACTCTGGACTGCACTAGAATGTGTGTGCTTGTTATTTCACTCAGAAGGCCAGTTACTACAAAGGGTGCTGACTACAGTACTGTTGTCTGCCACTGAGGTGGTCACTTGCAGTGGCTCAATGCCGCGATGGCTTGAGACCACTGATATTTAAAAGCATGTATGTCTTGGCAGAACTAAGGTCAGTATCCACTGGCAAGAGTCTGCAAGAGCATCCTCATGTGGTCTAGTTTTGCTCTCATGATCACACAAATCAGCAGTTGTACTGAGGAAGTAAATGAAGTCACACAAAGTAAGACTGGTAGGAGATTAGAGGCCATTAGATGTCAGTACATCAAATCTGTCCAACTAAGAGCTTCGTCTTAGTTTTCAATTAAGGAATACTACTATCTCACTGTTAATCAGTGTCAGACTCCAATTTAATCTAAAAAGCTAGAAAAGGATGTTGATGTATGTCCTTTCTGCTAAGAGCACTGCCGAACCTGTCAAAGTTGGTTGCCTGATTTTAGGCACTTCAGTCCATCTGCACTCACCTAAGGAAGGAGGCCTGATTTTTCTGAACCCTGATTAAGCACAGCTCCAAACTGCATCAGCTTTTTTGGAACTAAGAGAAATATGACGTTTTTTCTCCTGGGTCTCATCCGTGGCACAGTCAAAAGCTGGAACACTAAATCAAGCTCACATTGAGCAAACGGGTGAGGTAATTGCACTGGCTGCAGGAGGAACAACAAGCTCAGATCCGTGGCAGAAGAGAACTCCAAAAGACATGCACATTTCTCTTTCCTTTACAAGCATAGACACAAGTAAGGGATCAGCTTCTTTTCTACATTTCCTATATCCTATCGGTTCCCTATCAAATCACCCCAAATCAGCTATCCAAAAAGCTAGTTTCTGACTCTGTCTCCAAGACAGTGCTCTACAAGGAATTTGGATAGAGACTGGTGTTGCTTAGATGCATACTTCAAAATGGAGCAAGAGGTTCTTCAACCTCAGCAAATACGTAAGAATTAATCCCCACTGGCCTGTCTTCCCCGCTATCTGCAAAAAAACCCTAAACACCCCATTGTGTTTTATGTTCTGACAAAAACCCCCTAAGTGATAACATCAGTGCTCACAGCTCATCACAGGTGCATATAGTATCAAAGAACAGGGAGAACAAGATTCTGCATCCCTGCAAACATGGTCAATAGCACTCCAATGCCTTCTCAATGATGTAGGGAAAGGGGGGTGGAAAGAATTTAACCCCTGACACACATATACTGTGTTCCACCTATAAGTTTTCCTGAGTATCATGTTTTTGTGAAGGGATAAACACAAAACATATGGGTTGAGATTTGGGCCATGAGCTTTGAAAGTCAACACGTCCACCCTAACAATGCCCACTGACTTGCCAGGCAAATAGGTCAATAAATAGCAGAGAAAGAAACTGGTACAAATGAATGCACAACATGAAAGAACGTAGGGTATGAGGAAGTGCAAAATACGTGAGCTAAGTCTCTGGTTCCCAGGAAGAACAGAAGGAGGGTTTTGATGTATCATACAAATTCAGAGAATGGTTTAATATCAAGTTTATAAAACACAGGGATAACAACCCTGAATGGAGATGGATGACAGAGAGGAACCTCTACCTATAATGTCCTCACCACTGGCCTCCAAACATTCCAGGACTGTGAGTACTGGCTTGCGAATTTCGGCAGCAGGACATTTTGTCATTGCTCAGTTTGGTTCCTGCTAGTGCAGTTAGTGGAAATAAATTAAAAGAATCAAGAGAGCATCTAGCCAAACAAAACATGAACAGACACCAAGGAGGAAGAACCTAGCTGATCCACATGCATCCACACGCACACGCACACGCATGTAGAGAGTGAGAGAAGGGGAGAGAGAAGGTAAAAACATGGAAATATGTTTAAGACACCTGCTGAAGATTTGTAATTATATATATATAAAATTATATATATATGTGCATATAAACTTTATATATATATATAAAACAAAGCATTACTGCTGAGCAACACTATTTGGATTACTGGGATAAAGCTGTACAGTCTTGAGTGTCGTTAATAACACAGTTGGCTTCTGTCCCATCTGAACGTCACCCAATATGTTTCATTCTCCTTTTCCTCATTTCGTGAGCCCTCATATCCCTGAATAACTCTGAGGAACTGCCTGCTATCCTGACAGAGAGTCTTCTCCCTCAGAGTGATGGATTTTCCATGCATCTCAGAAAAAGCAGACCTCTTCACTCTCAGAAAAAGCACCTCAGAGGATCAAATTCCCCTTCTTACTCCAACAGACCTTCCAGAGAAGTTACCTGGAGTTCAACTTTAGTAATTGAAGATCTTAATATCTTATACACATGGAAAAAAAATAGAGTCAGTCCCTTCTAAACATTCTGCATTATTTTAAGTAATTGGGGCACAGTTAAACTGTATCTGCTGGAACAATCCTCAAAGAATTATGGGATCATGATGATGATGAAGACCCTAGATCATAATGTTAATTGTTACAATAGCAATAATCATGAAAACTAGAAATTTCATATTACGAATTGGTCACCTGTACCCTGCAAAAGGGGGTAATACTAGACAGAATTGCCAGGGTCAAATTAACAATAGCTGTTTTAACTTGAAGGTCAATTTATTTTCTGCCACTTCAATTTCTCTCCCATATTTTTCAAGCAATGATGTGTGTGAGCTGGTGACCACACAAGTGCTGGTGAATGAGATTGGTCTGTTCGTATTTTCACTGTTAAGCTGTCAAAGCACTCACACCAAAGGACTGAAGAACAAATTGCAATAGTCACAAGTACCCGCATTAAAGGGATGTTTTCATCCATGTGTATACAACTGCCCCCTAGCAACCCCAAAAGAAAACCCAAACAAAAACCCAACCCCGTCTCAAGAAACAGAAGAGCATGAAAGAAGAACAGAGGTGAGAAGAGCTGGGCAACGGGATGAAATGACAGCCAGTAGTGCGACGGGGGTGCGGAGAACCGCTCCAGTCTCTCTAATCCTCAAACACTTCCAGGAACAACGGAGGGAACAGTTCTGTGGGGCACTCCACCTTCATGTGCAGGAAGCGGCTGGCATGGCAGGCTCCAATCATTCGCAGGTCTGTCACTTTCATCAGCAGTTTTGGCCAAAAGTGTGCAACATGGTGTTTTCTGTAATTGATGTAGTGTTCGAATGCCAGGAGGAATCCCTCTTGACACTTTTCTATTCTCTCCACGCAAACAAGGCCTGGGCGATCTGTGGATACAAAGCAGCAGAATTATCGTTACTACTTATCTGCTTTAACAAGGTCCTGATTATAAATCAGGAAAAATAGGATGATTCCATTGCTAGGAAAGAAAGAAGAGAGACCATGGACATTTGGCTCTGCCAACTTCTTTCACCCTGGACACCTCACTTATCAGTACTGTCCCCATTGAAACAAGGAGATAATCCTTCTTTTCTTCATCCTTTGCCTGTTTTGCCCTTTTAGAGTATAGATGTTTGGGATGTGTCGCCTTAACAGTGACTAGAGCAACAGATCCCTGATTTCAGCTAAGGCTTCTACCTATATATTTCAGTAAAACAACTGATAAAGAAACAAAAAAATTACTTATCAGTTACGTAAACTACAGTTCCCTTCTATCTGTTTCTCTACAGTCTGACCAATGCTTTGATCATGCTTTGATCCCAGGTGAGCTGCAAAGGAAACTGTTATGGAGCACCAAGGTACAACAAAGGCCAAATATTTGCCTAACTATCTCAGCTGGCACCCAGCCCCTTCACAAGTCACTTCTCCGGAGACAGTTCTGGAAAAGCAGGTCCTTTGAACTGCCTTCTGAAACCACTACTCATGTATCACTGTATATGGAACTAAAAAGAAATCAAAATGTTTTGATTGGCAAGATCAAGTGCTGTGTTGTAATTTATGTGGAAACCTTTTCTGTCTCAGATGCAGTTATGCTTGCAAATCACTGACTGTATATTGTTTTCAGTGCCCAATCTTCAAAGCGGTTTTAAAATCTTGCCAAATCTGCCACTGCCCAAGAATGGAATTTCCTCTTTGGGCTGGCACAATCAGTGGAAGCATATTTGAAAATATACCCAAATTGAGAAGGTTATAAACTCTTTGAAAATCATATGATGCTGCTTCTGTATTATGCCAGCAAGTGACCATTTGCAAATGGTCCCAGTGTAGGAAAACAGCACAACTCTCAAATGCCCATTAGGGCATAGTGGTGCTGCTAATTAGGGAAACCAGGACAGGTCAAACTAAACATATGAGACTGATGGAAATATATATAACTGCCCAGTGCATGACAGTATCCAGGGGAAAAGGGAACTAACTTATTGTAAGGACCAATGTTGCTAAATCATCTGTTTTTCATTCAAGACACACTGGCTCTGAACCAGAACTGAGTTCTTTCTGATGATCATCCCTGCCTAATCTGTAAGTACCAAATTGAGCAAGGTGTGTTACCAAAGCCACTTTATGTCCATGTTTTTGAATACCCTGAATTTTTTTCCTAGTGCTTACCAAACTAAGTCTAAGCTGCATTGGGATTCTGAGAGAAAATTTCTCCCACTTTAGGCAGCACTACAAGATCTAACATATCTTATTTCTTTTAAAAAGAGGCTTATGACAAAGGCCAAAGAGTTTAAAAATAATTAGGATCCCAATATATTTCTATTCTCACCTGATGACATGAGCAGAACAGCCTGAAGAAGGGCAACCTCGGTGTCATCCAAGTTAAATGAAGAAAGAGACATGCCCAGGTCAAAAATGGCATCAGACACTACGCCAAGACCCCCATTTTTCAGCTGGCCCCTTGTCACCGCCATCTCCCCATTTAGTGTTAAAGTCTCACTCTCGGGGTCATAGCGAACTGCTGCTCGGAGGGACATTATCTCCATACAGCAGCCTTTCAGAAGGATGATCTGGTCTTCACATGGCAGCTGCAGAAATTATAAATGGTAAAGAAAAATATATGTTTGTCAGACTGAGTTGCTTTTACAACTACAATAAATCCATGAGCATGAAGTTGCAATTCACACCCCAGAACACTACCTCTCATGGTGCAGCTATGCTCCAAACACACTGCTGACTGACTGCACCACAAAAACCTCAGAGATTTGCATTCTTGCCTTCAGGAACTGCCAGCAGGTTAACATCCCCTCTTGAGCTCCCTCAGCTTACAACTTATAACAGAATAAACTATAATTGGGGCTGGTACAGACCTTGGCCATCCCATTTAATTCATGCCAGCCATGCTTATTTCTTACCTGACCAGAGATAAAGAAAGACATTTGGGAGGGTCTGTGAGAGTGGACTGTGTTTTAAGTAAAAGGAATGAAATAAATGTTTATATGTAGAGGAGATACCTGAATAGGTGGGGTAGTAATTCTCACTGCCCATTTAAACAACAGAGAACTTACTAATCTATACTTAGCCTAGTAAGGCTGTTCTCCCTAGACTCCCTATATTATCTATGGTACAGATACAGCTTTTACACTGGTGTCTAAGCTGTGATCTTCAAGGTATGGGGCTAAACATGTCTTTTCCATGACATTAACAAAGGCAAGTTGTCCAGATTGTTGGAGGCAGGTTCTGTATTTACAGAGTATAACCAGAATGCTGACACATGGGCAGAATGTGTTTCTGTAAATCATGTCTTTATGTTTTCATAGGTAATTCAATGATAGCAAAAACCACAGGGACTATGTTGAGACTGTTCATATATGTGAGCAGCAAGGGTGACGCATAAGAAAAAGCAACTCACTTCTACTTGGCTTTAAAGGAGGCAAAAAGCCACCCGTATCTGATTCATATAAAATTACTATATTTACCTGTTTTGCAATTCAAAATGAAACCGCCATGAACTACAAGTCTACATGGCAACTGTGTGCTCGCAAAGTACATTGATTTGGTGCAAAATGATGCAGAGTGGATGCCAGACAGTTACCTAATGCAAGTGGAAAGCAGTTCCCTGTTAGAGTTTTAAGCACAAGCCAGCCATGGTCAGGAAAATGAGTTGAATCATGCAATCACTTTCCCAGCAATATCAGCTTCAGGTGTGAAGTGTTTGATACAGAAGAAAATTGACTCATCCTGTTCCGGGCAAATCACTTTCCCTGCTCGGCTCAGTGGCACCCTCAGCTCAGCAGCAGTGTGGGGAAGACTGCACAGGCACAGTGGCAGTCTCCCTACCCAATGACAATGCCACTGTTTGGCTGCCGAGATTGAAAAAGGGAAAGGCACAGAGTAAAAAAAAATTAAAAGAATAGATCTGTGAGAGGAATCGTGCAGAGATATCAGAATAAACAACTACAGTGAAAAAAGGGACATGAAAGAAAGGAAGAGAGAAGAGAAAAAAAGAGAAATTAAAAAACCCAAACCTCTAAGGAGAAGAAAGAACAGTGGAAAAGAAAGATAACAGTAGAGGAGATATTGTGTGATGCTTTGCCTGTTTTATTATGAGCCATTAAACTAATGAGAAGTTCTCTTCCTACTTGAACTTTTTAAAAACTTTTTTCTGGTAGATGTGATTTGACTATGCCTGCCCTTCACTTGCTTCCTAATTCTGAAGGATACATGGGACATCCATTTCACAGATGCCAAGCCTCAGGTCTTATCTGCCAGTAGCAGGAGTTACCAAAGACAGGAGGCTGGAACGTCAGCTCTACTCTCAACTGTGCAGATTTTAACTCTACCTACACTCATCACTTGAGTGTTGCTACCAGAGCATCTTTCAGAAGTGGGGTCAACAAATATGACTGAATCTCTGTCACATGTTGACCTTTCCTCCTCTCTCTGCAGAGACAGGCAGGGAGAAAAAACAAAAGGCAGGAACCTGAGGTGCTCACCTCTAGAGGCAGGATGTGCAATGCAGCACCATGGAACTGAGCTGAGCTACCTTGAAGGGTATTGACATAGCTTCACCCACTGTGGAACCAGTGATGCCTGAGACACTTAAAACTCACATCACTAAATTCTCCTCAATCTTCATCTTCTAAGCAGAAGGAAATGCAAGAAGGAAACAACAGCAGAAATGCTGAGAAGTAAATGAAGTTTTTTATGCTTCAATTACTCTGGGATGGGATTCTTGTTTTGAGGCAGGGGCCAATGGATGTACACAAACTAAGCTGGGCACACACAGTGCTTCTGCATGTGTCCAAAGATGAAACAAAGAAGGAAAAGCAGCCATGAATATATAAGTGGCTATGGATGTTCCCTGTCATGTCCCTCTTTCATAGAGATTTACTACATTCTCAGCTTTAGCCTCTGTAGAATTAAGAATTGACATAATGTATAAATGGTCTCCTATGGGAGAAAGGATGGTTTTTTTCTCATAAACAAATCCATAGCCCACACAGTGTTTCTTCTATGAAAAAGATATGGGTTAAAAACCATAACTGAAATAAAGTTAACGTGATGGTGCCCCTTCAAAAAGAAGCAAATATTTGTCATTTTCTTCATGCTGCAGCAAGAGCTATACAAAAACTCAGAGGACAGCTGTCCTGTTCCTTTGTGTTCATGAGGAGTTGTCCCTCACTCTGCCATCAGACCTTGCCATCTATGGGTGTTAGGTTTACACAGGGGCTCAGCTGTAAACAAAGCTTGTCCAGTTGAGTCATGTAATGTACAAAGGTCATTCCCAATGATGCCTTGACTTCTTCATCCATGTTTCCTGCCTAGCTCTGACACAAGTGGGCCCATGGTAGCCAGGAGGGGTAGGAGATGTCAGATGGGCACGGACGTCTGTGTGTGACTGGCAAAGTTTTCTAAATTAAAAAGACTACCTTGGTATGTCACTGCAACTTCCCACCAACAAATGCCAAATTAGAGGAGACAGATTTCCTCAGACACTAAATGCTGCAGGGGCCTCTTGATCTATGGACACATTCCTCATATTTTAGGATCTTCACGCTTGGCCACCATTTCATTCTTTCTTGACTGATGGAGCCAATGATGAGGCTAGCCAGGATAACCTATTTACACAATGACAACTATTGATATTTACCTCTTCTTGTTCTGTAGGTGCTAGAGGACATACATAGCTCTCCATGACTGACCTTAAGGAAAAGTTGCCAGCCTCAGAAGAGTAAAATGCTGTGGGGCTGCCTTGCATTTCCTTCCTGACTGAAGCTATTAGGACAAAACACTGTTCCTGAGTCAGGGAGCCCCATGAACTCACTGACCACAGTCACTCCCATTTTGAATGCCATTCACTTGGCATTTCAGCAGCAGAGTAAAGTGCTGCTTTGAAGTGTGGGTGAACAGGCAGGCATCCTTCCATGGCTGGATTGGAGATATTCCCATGTTAAAACTCCCATGACTGGGAATCCTAAGGGGCTCACAAGACTTAAAATTATTCAAATAACAATATATTACTCTTAACCATATTCTAATTAATTATACATTATTTTATATTATTATTTATTATTACATTATATTATATTATTATCATCCCTGCAGGGCCATGCCAACCCCCACCTGTAGAAAAGCCACCTCCAGTGAGTGCAAGCGACCAGGAGTGCAGTGAGCAGTGTGCGTGAACAGTGCGTGGCACGTCAGCTGGGGCATGGCATGGCACTTCGTGCAGGCAGGGTGAGGATACACTACCAGCTCCAGAGCTCAACTGGCATCACTGCCCTCTTGGGGGGAGCTCAGGTATGGTACCCACTCAGCAAGGAGCCAAGTTGCCTACCTCGCCAAAAAGAACGTAGCGACCTAGACAGAGCTCCCCAAAAAAATCACATGGCTGGCCAGGTTTCAGGCTGTAGGGAGTGCCTAAGCCTTTCACTGGATTGTAGCAGAGACAGCATCTGCGTCAGATGTGATCACCATGCTGCTAGAAAACTATGACCTTGTTGCCATTATAGAAACTTGGTGGGATGAATCTCAGATTGGAGTGTGACTATTGATGGCTACAGGCTCTTCAGAAGTGGCAGGGGAGGAAGCAGAAGCAGAGTGATTGCTTTCTACATCAAGAGGTGGACTGAGTGTGAAGTGTTGTCTCTGAAGAACATCCATGAGCTGGTCGAAAGCCTTCTGGGTAGGAATCAGAGACCAAGGAAACAAAGGGAACCTCATGGCTGGTGTCTACTACAGGCCACCTGATCAAGGGGAGCCCACCGACAAAGCCTTCTTTCTCCAGCTACAGGAGGCATCATGCTGGCAGGGTCTTGTACTGCTGGGGGACTTCAATCATCCTGATATCTGCTGGAAAAATAGCACAGCAAACTGTAGGCAATCCAGAAGACTCCTGGAATGGAGGATAAATTCTTGAGCCAGCTAATAGACAGCCCTACCAGAGGGGATGTGATACTGGATCTGATGGTCAGCAACGTAGCGACCCAATTGGGGATGTCAAAATTGGAGGGAGCATGGGCTGCAGTGGTCATGCATTGGTGGAATTTAGAGTCCTGAGGTATATGGGTCAGTAAAGTTAGGCCACTGAACTTCAGGAAAGTGAAATTCCAGCTCTCCAAGGAGATGGTCAATAGGATCCCCCGGGAGACTTCCCTCAGGGACAAGGGAGTGGAACAGAGCTGGCAGATCTTTAAGAAAGTGTTCCACAGAGCATAAGAGCTAGCAAATCTCCAGAAGCAAGAAATTGGACAAGGAAGGCTAGTGGACAGCATGGCTGAGTAGGGAACTGGTGGTAAAACTAAAGGGAAAGGTACTGGAAACAAGGACAGGTAACTGGGAAGAATATAGAGAGGAAGTTCAGTTGTGTAGGGATGGAGTGAGGAAGGCCAAGGTGAAGCTGGAACTGAACCTGGCAAGACATGCAAAGAATAACAAGAAGGGCTTCTACAGGTCTGTTAACCAGAAAAGGCAAAAAAGGAAGGTCAAAGAAGGTGCACCCCCCTCATAAACAATACTGGTAAACTCATAACAACGAATGAGGAGAAGGTTGAGGTGCTCAACAACTTTTTTGCCTGTCTTCAATGGCAACCTCTCTTGAATGGACAGCAGGATGGGGACTGAGGGACTAAAGTCCTCCCACTGTAAGTAAAGACCACCTGAGGAACCTGAACACACATAAGCCTATGGGACTGTCAGAGTCCAAGCCACTCTCCATGATATTTGAAAAGTCATGGCAAAGTACCACGTGACTGGAAGAAGGAAAACATTGCACCCACCTTTAAAAAGGGTAGAAGGGAGGACTCTGGGAACTACTGGCCTGTCAGCCTCACTTCTGTGCCTGGGAAGATCATGGAACAGATCCTCCTAGAAGCTATGCTAAGGCAGATGGAGGCCAGGGACTGTGATTTCAGACAGCCAGCACAGCTTCACCAAGGGCAAGTCCTGCCTCACCAACTTAGTGGCCCTCTATGATGGAGTGACTACATCAGCAGACGAAGGAAGGGCTACAGATGTCATCTATCTGGACTTCTGTAAAGCCTTTGACACAATTCCCCACAACATCCCTTTCTTTAAATTGGAGAGAGATGGATTTGATGGGTGGACCGTTAGGTCCAGATGGAAGTGGTCAACAGCTCCATGGACACCAGTGACAAGTGGTGTCCCTCAGAGGTCTATGCAGGACCAGTGCTATTTAATATATACATTAATGGCAAAGATGAAGGGATTGAGTGTACTCTCAGCAAATTTGCAGATGACACCAATTTGAGTGGTGTGGTTGACCCACCTGAACAACAGGATGCCACCCAGATGGATCTGGACAACTTTTAGAAGTGGGTGTGTGGGAATCTCATGAAGTTTAACAAGACCAAGTGCAAAAGTGCTGCACCTCGGTCAGGGCAACCCCCAGTATCAATACAGGCTGGGGGATGAAGATCGAGAGCAGCCCTACTGAGAAGGACTTGAGGGTGCTGGTGGATGAGAGGCTGGACACGAGCTGGTAACGGGGGCTTGCAGCCCAGAAAGCCAACCTTATCCTGGGCTGCATTGAAAGCAGCGTGGCCAGCAGGTCAAGGGACGTGATTCTGCCCCTCTACTCCACTCTGGTGACATCCATCTGGAGTGCTGAACCCAGTTCTGGGGTCCCCAGCACAGGAAAGACACGGATCTGTTGGATTGAGTCCAGAGGAGGGCCACCAAGATGATTAAAGAGATGGAACACCTCTCCTATCAGGAAAGGCTGAGACAAATGGGATTGTTCACTCTGGAAAAGAGAAGGCTTCAGGATGACCTAATTGAGGCCTTTCAGTACCTCAAGCGAGCCTACAAGAAAGATGGAGAGAGGGACCATTTAAAAGGGTATGTGGTGACAGGACAAGGGGTGATGGCTTCAATCTGAAAGACAGTAAGTTTAGATTAGATATTACGAAGAAATTATTTCCTGTGAGGGTGGTAAGGCACTGGAATAGGTTGCCCAGAGAATTTGTGGATGCCCCATCCCTGGAAGTGTTCAAGGCCACCCTGGATGGGGCTCTGAGCAAACTCCAAGTAGTGGAAGGTGTCCCTGCCAATGGCAGGAGGGTTGGAACTAGATGATCTTTAAGGTCCCTTTCAACCCAAACCATTCTATGATTCTATGAAAATTATTTAGATTATTAAGACTGAAATATTATTTCAGGATGCAGCTCTGATAACATTTTTTAAATTAGGAAAAAAAATATAATTAGGCATTGCATCTAGTCCTTCAATAAAAATGATACCTCAGTGTAAATTAGATCAGCTTAGGACCTCTGCATTCCTAATGTGCAACCAAGTCTATTTACTGTATATTTTTGCATGTGAGTATCTACCTAAAATGACAATCCATTACTTTTGTAGATTCTTTTATGCACAACCTCCCTGTTCAGGAAAAGCATGTCTAAGGAACCCAGTGAGGCAAGTGTCACTCCTGGATAGGGGTGCTTTCCTGAATTTGAAGAATTTTTTACTGTGTAGACCCAACTCTACAATACTGTACCTGCCAAGGAGCCAGAAGGACATAAGGAACTGTGTGCTGTAAGATTTTATTACACATATCAACAACGCTTCTAGACAGTCATTTTTTGTTCGCTTGCTTTGTTCAAGGCCACCTCTAAAGACACATCTGAGTCCCTAATGAACCACAATAACCTCTAGAAAAAACCCTAATGAAATCAGGGTTTCAGTAATCATAAGAAAATTCATAAAATTCCAAATGATTCTAATCCCATCTATTTTGAGTCTCTTTAATTTTAAACATACTGAGTTTTTCAATTTCATGCCAGAGTATTTTGAATAGTTTTTAACAACAGGTGTATAAATGAGGAGTGCAAGGAAGTCTTCTTACCTCACAAAACATAGGCAACTTTTTGGCAAAATCCACCACTCTTGTAATCGCTGGTGTGATAATTTTTGTAAACTGGCTGAAGGCTTCTAAATCCACTTTCCCACCTTCTGGGGCATTAACTATTGGTGCCTGCCCAATATCTTCTGGCTAAGAATATAAATAAAGATATTTAAAAGAACAATCTATCTTAGAGCAATTACTTTATACTCTAAAATTAAAGTCCTGCTTGGTGGTGGAAGATATGCTAAAATAAAGAGTAACACTATTGGATTTATAAGTAATGTCCATTATATCACAAAATGTAATTTATTTGTAAGGCATTTGTGAAAGATGTGACTGCACAGAGAAATGGGTGACTGGTATGCTGCTACCCATCCTTTGTGGGCAGCTGCATTGTTGTGCACATGCAGCTTCTTCCTTGTGCTTGTATCTGAGTATTTTATGGGTGCAGTACATGTTACTTTTTCTTAAAAACATAGGTGTGTTGTTTCTTACAGCTGCTGAAAACTCTCAAGTTTCTCTAAAAGCAAAGAGAGTTGAGATGACATGTTACCCCTCAGAAGATCCCGCGGGCTTTGCAGAATTGGGCACTTTCACCTATTCAAAGTCTCCACAGAACAGGTGGCCAGGTATCACAGAGCCCCAGGCAACTGCCAAGGCCAGTTTCCAAAACTGGGCTAAAACAACTGATGAGCAGGAATGGGATAACACAAAGCTGGTCTGGATAATATGACCAGAATTTGAACTCATCTGGGTAAAATTTTGGTTGAAAATCACCTGTTGCATGGCTTCAGCCCAAGGCTTCTCCAAATGAGAAAAAAAAATCACATTTTGAGCATTTCAGTAGGAATATGCAATGAAACAGTTTCAAGCAAAATCTGCAATGAGTGTGTTTTCATTCCAACAGCACTTGAACTTGTTTACCTGATTTTTATGACAGCTGGTCAACACCATCATGTATTTTAAAAACAGGCATATCAAAGCTTTTTTGGTTTCTAAGTGTGGCTTTGCAATAGTAAAAGACCTGTCAAGGTTTCATTTTGTTCATATTAGAGTCAAAAACTAAATAAAACTCAGTGAAGAAAACTTTTAAGACTGACAGACTCCATGACATTTACATAAGACACTTAAACAGGGGAGGTGCTGAAAGTGCTGTCTCTAATAAAAACTTGTGCTCAGCCATTTTTTTAAAGTAACTCATAATAAAAGATCCTTCCACAGTTCTGTCACCAATCTGAATCCAAATCCAACTTCTTACAAGAAAAATCTCAGCAATGTGTTAATAAAGCAAGCACCAATTGTCAAGAAACAATGAAGAGGACTGGACTCAATTATCTGATGGTTTCTACTAAAAAACTCAAACCCAGTTCTAGGCTCCCTCCCTCCCTGAATCTTGGGTAACTAAACCACATTGTCTGTGTACTCATGATAAACAACCTTCATCACTTCCAAACAAGAAGACCAGATACTTAAAACCACACATAACTTTGTCAGGGAGAAAAAAAAAGAACACAGTATTTTCTTGGGAAAGGCAAAAGAAGCCAGGATCACTAGCTAAAGCTAACACACTGGAGAGCCCTTGCCACCTAACGCAACAGGAGAAGAGGTCCAGACCTCAAAGGAGCTCCTGTTGTCAAAGAACCAGCCTTAGCTACATAAGGACAGACCCACAGCTACTGGGGCATGCAATCAGCTTCTCTTACTCTTCAATAGCTTGTGGCAGGGGCTTTCAAAGTCCTCCACCTGGGGTTGGCATGCCATCCCAGACCTTCCCTTCTGTGCTCACTGCAAAGTGTCGGTGAGCTTCCTATGCTTGCCTTGAAACCACTAGACTTCAGCATCAGGAGTGAAAGTCACAGCTGGTTCATGAACTGCACCTTACAGTTGCCACCCCTATCTCTGCCCCATCCCTCCCCTCTCCCAGTAGCCCTGTCATTACACCACCTCATGCTCTGTTTCTGGGCACCTTTTGCTGGAGGTTCCCCCTCCACGGAGACAGTTTCCAGAGCCTGAAGTCCTGCAGTGACCACATTTTACATGGTCCAGCCTGTTCATTCCCAGCCCCAACCTCAAGCTCTCTATGCTTTATCCCAAACTTGGTGATACCCAAAGAACAGCACTCCTGTCTAAGCAACAAAATGCACTATTGCAGCTGCTTCTTGGTCTGCTAAAACCAGTGCCTCAAACTTTGCTCTGCAGCACCCCTAGAAAGTACCCTCTTGCTTCTTGCCAGTGACCACTGGCTGTGGTTTTTCTGACTACACGCCAGTATGAACACAAGCCATTCATATAGAAATTTAGATGGTGTCACTGGAATCTTTAAAAAAAGTCATTATAAGAGAGATCAGCTGCTTTGAATACATAATTTCTCTTACCAATTCAACCATGAGTTGTAATTCCCATGGTGAATTATGCAGCAGGAGCCCAGGCTTGCAAAAAGATGAGTATTCTCTATCTGATTTGCTATACACAGACTGTTAAAGACCCCTGTGTATTCCTGAAATGCAGTCGATAATCTCTCTTTTGTGCTGTATAAGCATTCTGCATTCTGCATTTTTCCCTTAAAAATCCATTTAGAAAAATCAAATAAATCCTTTTTTAAGGTTGAGCATCACAAATCACCCTTTATTTTCTAATCCTTAGTTACAGGATGAAAATGAAAGTTGTTCTGTAGCCTGCAATCCCAATGCTATAGTGTATGTATCATCCTGTTCTCATTAATTTTTCTTTGCCTAATTTATTTTAATAATGTATTCACCATTAACAAAAAGAAGGAAAGCCCACAAGTCATTAACAAAAATTACCAGCTTTCACCTAAAACTTTACATTGTTTTAACACTTACAATACGTTGTATGCTAGTCCCTAATAAAGACAACTATTCCTAGATATATTATATTAAATAAAATACGGTATGCATTATAGACTGCTACTGTTCTTAATCAGGAGTGAAACAATTTTTCTACCTTTTCTTATCATCGAACAATAAAAGTATCCAGTTGAGTTAGGGTTAACTCAGCAACATGATGTTAATCTTTTGAAACACGTGATCCGATCAAACCTGAGGTTCAGGCAAGAAAAAGCAAGTAGTAACTACACAAAATCATCCCTTTATCATAAACATGAACACACTGGCAGATAAAATCTCTCTGGGGTTGCAAGGCTGGGAAGGCACTTCAGAAGAAAGAATGGAACCTGGTTCCAAGAACAGTGTACAAGGCTACAGCCCTTACCAGAAATTTCCTTTTCTGCTTCCAGTGGCTTCCTTGTGCATTGGTGGCCACATGTGCTTCAGTAACAATTTTGATCAGCTCCCATTCCTCATCCGTTGGCTCTGGTTTGTGCCCAATGGTTTTCTGCAGCTCTTCCCGACGTCTCTTCTCTCGATTTTCTTCTATCAGCTTCCTCTTTGCCAACCGCTTGCTGTCATCCAACACCACTAGCAGGGGAAAAAACATACAAAAATGGCAGGAAGCTCTTAAGGCTGTTTGAACTTTGGTCTTTTCTCTGCCTGAGGTACTAATTGATTACAAACACTGTAACTGATCAGTAAAGAAGTACCCTGGGAAGACCCACAGTTGAGACAGTTCTCTTATTTCTCCCTTCCAACTTCTCAGAAGTCTAGATGGCAAAGAATGACTTCCCCTCCTGGCAATGTTTTGTATACTGCCATTGTCTTCAGGGGGTTATTCCACCAACAAAATTAACATGTAAAAGCTTTGTGAGGTGTCAAAGTGCTCCTATAATGGACTTGGAGTAATCAATGTTGGGAAATATGCACTTCTGTTTTCTCTGAAGCAGTATCAGCATGCTCACTGCTCTGTAGTGTAGAATGTGTTCTTGGGAGCCAGCAGAAGGTAACATGGATTGAAGAAAGTGGGAGTATTTATTCACAGGAGGCTCAACTGCCTGTTGCATGACACAAGCAGAAAAAACGTGCCTATTGTTTTGTCTTTCTTTAATCCCTAGAAATGGTGTTGTTATGCAATGTTCCTGTAGAGTCTCATGACTTTCAGTGATGCCAGATAGGCAGGCCCTGAGGCTGCACATCTCTGATCACCATCTCCCTCGTGACCCAGGGAGATCCAGCCCCTCTCCTGAAGGTCTACCTGGCTACAGTGAAATTGTCTCTTATTCTATTTCCCTTTGGACAGAAGGCACTGTTATGCACTACATTAACAATGAAAATACTGTTAGACTATTTTTCTGTTGTTTACTGGGCCTGTTTTCCTGTCAGTTCTTCTGCAAAGGATTACACTGGTGACAGCCATGAAGGCACAGGGGAATTTATGTGACTTCTGGGGGTTTTACATGACTTCTTCCCATTTGCACTAATTGAAGTTATTGGTGTAAATTCCTGTGCAACGGCAGGAAAAGAAGACCCGTAAGGGTTAATCTTACAGCCATATTTTCTAGTTCTTTAGAATGAGATTCGAATTCTTTGCAGCAGATAACTTCTTCAGGGCTAAAAATAAAACAAACAACTGCAGGATGACTCATACAATGACATTCAATTTCACATCCTCCAGAATTTTCTAAACAAGATGTTTTTATCTCAAGCAAAGTGTCCATCCAGATGCATTTCTCCCTCCTCTCCTCCAAAGAGTGAGCATTCCTACTGTTACTCAGCTTGGTAAGGCCAGGAGAAGGTGGAGCCTTATGAAGGATAAACAAAAAATTACAGCCTTATGAAAGTGGCTTGATGCAATGAGTGCAATTCACTGCTACAAGTTATTAAAACCAGAAAAGTGCTGGCAGTTCTGTTCTACTTTAACGACCTTCATCAATCAACATACTTTAAGCAAACACAGACATTGAAAAAAAAGGTACAAGAAAGAAAACCAGAAAAATATACTTACAATCTGTTGCCATGCCAACAAAGATACATTTTTTGAAGCGACATTCCTGGCACTGATTTCTTGTTACTTTGTCTATCACACATTTTCCTTCATATTTACAGGAATAGGTTGGATGGAGGTTCTTCTGAATGGTTCTTCTAAAAAAACCCTAAGTGCAAAACATTAATATATTAGAAAGTATTAGCATTGAGCAATTTTATCAAACTGGGAGCCATTTTGCTTTGTTAGGAATGTACCTAAGTATGCAAGATAACATATTTCATTCCATGAAGCTCTCAAAGGGGAAAAGAACAAATCAGTTTTATAGCGTATGGCATTTCTTTGAGTTAAATTAAAAATTAAAAACATATAGACATCTTAGGTAAATAAAGGTGTAAATAATGCTGTCTTGAGGCACAAATACTGTCTACCTTCTTCTTGTAGCCTTATGTTTTAATGTTTTAAATTTTTTTTGTATATAAAGTAGGATGTTTATTTTTGATCCCCTTTCCAAATTCTGTAATCGTTTTGAAGGATATTAGGAGGCATATACATACTTTTAATTGAAGAGCAGCTTCTGCAAATGATAAGAATGGTGGTGTGTATGTGCTAACAAAGGATGAAGAACAAAGAGTTCTACTCCTTTCTTTCCACAAAAGTCAAATAACCAACCAACCAACCAAATCTGGGCAAGACTAAGAATTTTGCAAATACAAACTACACAATCTCCGTGTTTGGCTCTAAATAGTGGATCCATAATTTATAAATTTAATTTGTATTTACCACACAATTAAAATAAAATCCCCATCACCACTAAAGATTCCTCTCTATATAAATCCATTCTATCTATCTATCTATCTATCTATCTATCTATCTATCTATCTATCTATCTATCTATCTATCTATCATAATCTAGACCTATACTGCCAATTGCAATAGATCCTAAGTTCGCGTGAACTAATGCAGTTCTGCTGAATTCACTGATTTATATATTCCATAAAGCCTGGCCCTAGGTAAAGAAATCAGATAAAATTTATCTCTGAACATCATGTATATAATCCTGGTATTAATTTCAACATGACTTTTCTCACTGACTTCCAAAAGAGCTGGATAAACTCCCCAAGACTGCAAGACATTAACAAGATAGCCTGTAAAGCAAGAAATTCATACTTCACTTTAATTTCAAGTTTCACCATTATTTGAGACTCTCTCATTCAGCAATGCAGCTTGGGATGACCTTGACATAGAGAACAGACGGACACCCTGGTCCCGTTTGACTGAGGCTGCTGAGAATGGCTTTGGTTTCAGTCAAAACAATGGCAAAATTCAAGTGAGATTTTACCTAATGAATAGTCTCTTCAGCTGGGATTTTATCTAATGAATAGTCTCTTCACTTCAGTAGGTGAAAGGTCTGTTTTTAATCATGTTAAATAACACCCAGTAAAATCTTACAGCAGTACGCAATACCTTTTAACACAGAATGTTGAATTAATATGTACAGATAAGTCTGTATTTCAGCTTGAGCTCCTAACTCCTGTGAAGACAATAAAGAACCTTGTCCTCATTAGAGTTTTATCTTACAAGATTCAGGTTGAGCTAAGAGTACAACTCTTTATTCCATTATTACGTTAAGATTTGAAATGTTAATTAAACTGAACGGCATAAAGCTTGTGTGTGAGCCTTTGCAAGACCGGGACCAGTTCTGTTGAGACAAAATCCAGGAAATCACAGGCAAGATATCCTTATGTGGGGTTTGGAACAAGTCTCAAACTCTCATCTACACGACAATTGGTTTTAGTTCCATTCTCAACCCTGTGATGAATTCCTAGGATCTGCCACTCTCCTCCCTGAAGTCCAAAGATGGCTGTGGACAACCAGAGTCCCAGGGTTATCTCTGGTTACAGCAAGAGACAGAAAAGCCTCTGATGAATCTCAGCAAGTGGTACTGAACTTCTGTTTTCCAAACCTTGCATGAGACTTAATGTAGCTCTAGCTTCACAATGGCAAGGCTCTTCATCAGCTCTGTTGGGACCAGCTCATTTCATATTCTCGTTTCATTGCATTGATCAGAAACTTTTGTGAAAAAACTTCTTTGTCCATCCTTAGAAACAATGTATTAAAGAAGCTGCTCTCTACATTTGCCCAAACAGTTCATCACAGGAGTGTTATTTTCATCAATAAAAGAAATCACATTTTATTGGTAGGTAACAACTCTTTCTAAATTTCTTTACTATGCACCTATATAGCAGTAGATGCAATGGGTAAAATCTGAAAAAACATTTCAGTGATGTCAGAACTTGCTGTTTGTTTATTTGGGTTTAAATTCCTTACACTTTACTCTTCAGAAATCACTGGTGAGGATGTTTTTCTCATGAAAGCACTTGCCAAAGCAAATCTTTGGCTGTCAGCCCTGATTAATCTTGTTACAAAACTAAGGTGACTTTGAGTGGAAGCAACTAGTAAATGTAAAATTAATTGGAAGTTGATTATATATATAGTATATTGATATATATAACTTCGCTGATAAATCACACAACTTGAAATGCGTATGCAGCTCCTCACAGAATTTAAGTACTTTTTGCAAATTGTTAGCTCAGTTCCTTGTGCACACAAGCATTATTTTAAATTATGCGCCAGACAGAAGTACTGTATCTGAATATAAAAGTAGAGTTGTATGGTATGTCTCTAAAGTAGTTGGTAGGTATAAAAAGAAGTACTTCAGTTGGAGTAACAAAAACCTTAGTAGGAAAGCTGGCAAGAGGTACAGCTGTTCAGCTGGGAGCAAAAGATATGTCATAATGCCACAGTGCTGTTTACTTCCCATTATATCTGAATTAAATCATATCCATGTTATCATTTGTTATATGGAATGCAAATATGTAGGAATCACTTGTTAAGCTCCACAGTTCTTTTCAGATATAAATATTTTTTCATACCTAGTATGTATGTATAAAACCATTATGAATATTAACACCTACCTGCTATACATAGGATATTTAGGTCTCCGTGCATTTCATAAATGTAACTTAGGGCAATGCTATACAAACAGAGCAACTACTTCACCACAAGAGTTACTGCAATGAGGGGCTCTAAAATCAATCCAAGCCCAAAATCTTGGATCAAAATGTTCCAGACGTTGGGGATGAACAGAATGAGACTTTTGTGGCTTAGTCTCATTACACTAGTCCAAGGCATGTGTGGTCCTATTTGTTCAGAAAAACAATAATTTTTTATTTTCTGCAGGAAAGAATAGCTTTCTTACAGGATCTCAAGCTATTCATGCAAATTGATGGCAGTGAAATCATGTGAGATGTGCCTGATTCTGTTACTCATTTTTTTTTATTTACTTGCCCAAAGCAATCTCTTTTTTAATTTAATTTTGCATGTAGTTTTGGAGATGTAATTTAGGTCTGAAAGCACATTTCAGTATGCTTATGTTAAAGAAGTCAAAATCTTTTTGAAACTATTTTAATTGGGTGTCAATGCTTTGATGGATGTTACTGTTGTATGAGCATGTGGAAGGGATTTTGATTTTTGCCTTTTCACAGTGATGGTGAGAGGCATTGGAACACTGTTAATTGCTACAGACTCTTCATGGCCATAGGCAGAACCTCAGCTATTGCATAAACAGCTTCAGTGGAGTTGCTGGGAGCATGCTGATGTACTCTGGCTGAGAACATGGCTAAAGGAACATTAAAAAATGGAAATTCAAAAGCTAACTGTTAAAACAGCAACAGCAACAATCTAAATTTCTTGTTTTCTTTTCAGAAGCAAACACGGCAAAAATCAACGATATTCCTTATGCATATGAAGAGCAGCAGCATAGCCAGATATGGCTTATCGGATACGGTACTGGATGTTCTTATTCGCTTCTAATCTGTCTTTTATTTGACAGCACAGTCCAGGAAGTCTGTATAATGGAGGAGCTGGAGAGCTATTTCTGATTCCCACTTTCCCACTGTGCCATTTACCTTGCAACCTTCGCAAGTGATGCAGCGATAATGATATCCGGTGGCTTTGTCCCCACATACTACACATAGCTCATCCTTGTCTAAGTAACTGGGTATATACCCTGCAAAGAAAAAGAGGATGTGGCATGTAAACTTGATACGATACATTTGATATAAAAAGCTTATATTAAAATCCACTGTAGATCTTGTCTACCAGTCCCATACTTCTGAACTCACTGAATTTCCTGAATAAAAGTTCATACTATGTTACAGACTTATTTAAACACAGTCTTTAGTATCTTCTACTCTTCAGGCTGTTTCAGCATCGACTGGTCAAGAGGGAGAAGTCAGAACACGATTGCTCTCTCCTGAGTGAAATACTACCTCAAAAAAATATTTATTGTTACCTCAAAAGGTTTGGTGTGAGATAATAAGGTAGCAGGGAGACATACAACATATTTCTCTTCTATATTTCAGAAAAAAAATGATATACTTTTACACTGCAGAAGAGATCCCAGGTTTCAGCATGACTCAGGGACTTGGTAGCAAGAAATATTTACTGACAGATTGTTTGTTTTAAAACAGAGGAGTACTAGGAACAGATAGCCCAAGCTGTATTGATCATGCCTGACCTGGACGTGTTCCACAGGAACATTTAATATAGTCTGAATTTAGGGCAAAATATGTGGGCTTTCAAATATATGTATGTGTGTATATGCATGTGTTAGAATGAAATCTTCTCTTCTGAAGTGGTTTACCAGATCCAGCAAGTGAAATCAAATATTACTACTGTGAAAAACATTGGCAATGCTTGGTTCTTTTCCCACAATGGCATTTGCTTTGATAACATAAACATATTTTCAATTTGAGTAAAAAACCAAAGCAATTCTGATGGCAACCAAAAAGTAATTTTAAACTAAACACAACTTTTAAACAGGGAAAAATACAAACCTTTCAAAATCAGTGTTCCTTTCAAAATCAGTGTTCATATGACTCATAACTAATGGAGTTACGGTACATAACTTTTTCTTCTGAAAAATCTCCCTGTGAAGATGTAACACAGAGATCTCAGATTCCCTTTGAGGGGAGAGAGGAAAGTGCAGCTATTTATATAACTGCATAAGATCACTGAAGTGTTGTAAACTTTTCACAGATTCCCAGAATGGCTGAGGTTGGAAGTCACCTCTGGAGGTCATCTAGTCCAACACCCCCGCTCAAGCAGGGTCACCTAGAGCCAGCTGTCCAGAGCCATGCTCAGATGGCTTTTGAGTACCTCTAAGGATGGAGACTCCACAAACTTTCTGGGTAATCCGTGCAGTGCTCTGTCACCCTCACAGTGAAAAGAAAATATTATTTTATTGTTCTCAGAAAGAATTCCTTGTATTTCTATTTGTGCTCATTGCCCCTTGTCCTGTCACTGGGTACCACTGAGAAGAGTCTGTCTCTGTCTTCTACTGTATGGGAGATCAGGTATTTACACAAACTGATATCCCCTGCCGAGCCTTCTCTGCTCCAGGCTGAACGGTCCCACCTCTCTTAGTCTCTCCTCCTAGAACAGATGCTCCAGTTCACCATCTCTGCGGCCCTTTGCTGGACTTGTTCCAATATGTCCACTGCAATGTATTCCACTAGAGCTGAACAGAAGGGAAGAATCACATCCCTCAACCTGCTGGTGATGATTTTCCTAATGCAGACCAGGATGCCGTTGACACTCCTTGCCTCCAGGGCACACTGCTGGCCCATGTTTAACTTGCTGCCACCCGGAGCCACCAAGTACTTCAACCAAAAGCACTTTCCTGCCAGTCAGGACCCAGCCTGTACTGCTGCGTTTATTATTCCTCCCCCAGTGCAGAATTTGGCATTTCCCTTTGATGGAACTTCAAAAGATTCGTCTCATTCCATTTCTCCAGCCCGCCTAGGTTGCTCTGAATGGCAGCACATCCATCTGGTGTCCCAGCCACTCCTCCCAGTTTTGCATCACCTGCCAACTGTCTGAGTGCAATTTATGAGTGCAATGAGGGAGATTCCTTTGGATGTGGCTGCTTGTAACACCATCCATTGCCACTGGTTTGCTGAACCCATCTGTAGCACCACACATTAGGCCAGACTTCAAGTTTGCTGTCTTTATGCAGCCCCCACACCAGTACAGTTCCATACAGCTTGGGGCCTTGCGACACCGGTCACAAGGAAGGCAACCAGCAACAAGACTCAGGGCAGCAGAAGGCTTTTGGAGGATGCTGCAAGAGGGGTGGCCATCATCTTCCTGCAACTAACATGCCAGAGCATCAGATCAGTAACAGACAGCTTAAATTAAAGTGCCTTCCTAAGACTATACTTCCAGAGGTTCTCCAGAAAGGAAAGCCCAAATCAGAGAGAAAACAGTTGAAATTAACTGAGCTTAAAACATTTAAACATTATGGAGGCTGGTGAATAGATTAGGTGAAAGTAAAGAAGGCAGAAAATATTTGTATGGCCTAGTTTGAGCATAATTATGAGAACCTCAAATTATAGAGGAACATATATCCCTCTTTTGTAAAGCCAGGAAGTAGTAGCACTCTGAAGCCATGCCTAGGTATGGGCTTCTCAGGTCTGCTGATACTGGCATCTGAAAGGGGAGTGGGGGAATGAGCTTAGATCTTACTGATGTACCATACCTGTCTAAAATACAGCAAGAGATCAGATTTACATTCAGGTTGCATTTCTCCAGGATGAACAGGTTATGCTTGGATAGACTGGTGGCCATGTGGAGCTGGTTCTGTGACCTTGAGGGTTGAGAGACAGCAGGGTTTCGACTCCAATTTACATCACTGACTCCTAATGGACATTATGCCAGTGGGGGATTAGCAGAGGCTATTATCTTCATCCTGCCCCCACTTTGCTCACACCTGCCTCTGCACATGCAACACATACACATCATAGAGCTGATAGAGGAGGCAGAAGAGGCAGCAAAGGGATGCAGAATTTTCCCCTAAATTTCTCACAAAGATCGATGGCTTCTTGTTATTGCTGGCTACTGCTATTCATGAAATGCAGACTTTATGTAGCATACACTACGTCATCCAAAATTCAGTATCCCTGGTTTGCTTTCTTAAGAATTGCTTCTGAATTAAATGTCTTGATATTCCATTAAGTATATAATCTGGTTAGTACTGCTCACGTAATGGCAACTTTGTTCTGCTGGAGGAGCAGAAGACCACTTGTCTAAACCACTTCCTTAAATATATACAGTAGCTCATGCACATGACCACTGCTGTCCACCTCCTTCTTGGAGTTTCAGGACTTTATCCAACCCAGGAAACAGTTTCCAGTCTGGCAGAAAAGACAATCTCCTATAAGCACTCCTAGTCAGAGATTAAAAATGGTATCCTCACATGAAACCACTCCCTGTTTTCCTGCATCAGAAGTGCTAAGTGCCACCTACTTAAGCTACTTAAATATTATGTTCAGTACTTTTGCAGGACTGCACCCCTGTCACCAGGGAAGCACACATTTGGAACTCTTGTACCGATTCAACAGGAAACATGAATAGAAAAACCTTATCCCAAGAAATCACTGACAATAAAAGTGTGCAATACATATATCTTTTCTTTCTATTACAGATCTACACTTTTGTATATTTTTAACACTCTTTCCAACAGCTAATGGGGTCAGAAACAGCTAGAAAGCAGGAAAATTGAACCTTCAGTAGGTTCAATTTTTAAAAGATATAATTCAGACAAACAGATATCACTCTAAAAGGAATAAGGGGATTTATATTCAGTTCTTACAAACTGGAATGTCCACTGCAAATAATTTCTAGTAGTGGCAAATATTCTGTATAACCTCCGTATAAATTCTATGCAATTTCATTTGAAAGATGTGTAGATAAGCAGCCTCAGTGCATTTTTGCTGCTTCTCAGAGTTAGAAACAGTCTCAGCAGGAAGAAATTCAACACTGTTTTTCTAAACATGGTACCAGCATGAAAGAAATGAATAGTGCAAATGGAGATTCTTGAGGAAGCTGTGGATGACAGCAGAGTTATCTGTTAAATGGTTTGAGGAAAAAGCAGAGCAACAGGCTTGTCTCACTCCTTGCACCACTAATAGGAACTTGTCTCTCACATTGGCAAGTACTTTTGCTTCATGTGTGCATAACTCTGAACCAAAAATAAAAAATCCTACATGGGAAAGCAGATGCTGGACAGAGTAACTCAGGTGTTCTCCTGCGAAAGAAGAATGTCTGATAAGAAATCTCATGGGAACATTGGGTAGGTTCCTACTTCTGGTGTTCATATTTCATCCTTTATTTCTTGGTCAAAACCTGCTAAGTAAATAGCTATGAGGAACCATTCAAGAGCAACATCAACCTCATTGAACTGTACAATAACAACCAACATCATTCCTTGCTCTTTCAAGCCTCTGTCTGCTGCATTTCAGCATCCTCATGGACCATCATTTGGAGCATCCTGTATGATCCTGAAAGTTAACTGTCTGTCAAGTCATACTTGACAATGTTTATCCCAATGCCCATCTTGGATCTTTGCTTTGAGCGGAGAATAACAATGAATGATCTTGATCTGCCGTGCCTGGTGTTTCCTCTGCAGCCTAAAGCAACATCTTTGCTCCCCAGACTCCCACCTGCCACTCTGCCTAATCTTACTGTCTTGGCAAAGCTAAGTACTCAGCAGGACCAGTTGAACCTATCTAGATGAGTATGTCATATAATCCACTATAGTCAATCATGATGGCGATTTACAATACCTTTTAAAATTGTAACTGTAGCTTTCTAGAGGTACAGCAAGGAACAATTCCCTTCGATAGGAAAACACGCAATGAGTTTGCCTCAAGTAGACATAAGGACAGAAGGAGATCTGCTAACCTACGCAGTCATCTGAGGTACTCTTTCATTAATACTGTATGGATACACTCTTGAATCACCATTTGCAGGAACGACACCTTAAAGCAGCATATGTGACCCTGCACAGCGTAAGAGGTTAGAGAGACACCAATGAGACACTTGGTGGCTATTCATCCATGTGACAGGGCAAAGAAATCTATTTAAACTAAAACAAACCATGAAAAATTATAGTGGTTGGTTTTCTTTTTCCTCTGTACCTGGCACACATTACCAGAAAAAAAAAAAAAAAAAGGCAGCATGTTTTGAGAAAAGTAAAGAACCAATTTCTGTTTTGTTAAAGCATCATTGCACAGACTTTATATTGCCATGTCTCTGTCTGTACAGATAACGTGATATTGGGTTAGGGAATTAACTCACACCTTAAAAAAATATTAGAACCAAACCATACTTGACTGTTAAACAGGGATGTGAGTAACACTAATGCAAACAAATTATGCCTGTATACCAGATGTTCCTTACTAGCTTGTTCCTGATCCACCACAGACTTACACATTGTAGGCAGAAAACGCCATTTGCAGCTATTGCACAAAGACACTTGTGTTTTAAGACCATTATTCAGTATTTTAATTTCGCCCGTATACTACCAGAGTTATTAATTAAAATATATTCCCTGAAATCTTTCTTTCCCCCATCTGTTATGGTTTGCATGCCTACAGACCACACACTAAAATGAGGAGTTTAGGACTTATCAGTAAGCTGGTATTCACTTACTAGACACTGCAGTACAAAAATTAAAAAGATGAAAGTAATTACTACCTTGAGAATCCCCAGTTGTATTAAAACTGAAATGAAAATTCATATTGCTGTTTTACTGCTTCCATAGTCACCTTGAACTCTTTGCAAATTATAAAAAATTACAAGGACCATCCAGATATCATCCTTGACATACTTGTGTACAAAAAGCTTAAGTAGACTGATGGTGAAAGCATAGAGCTGAGAGAGAAAAAGCATACTCCACTCTTGTTTGTGCTCTTATCAGTATTGATCTGAAAGGCTGGGCTGATACACTGATCCTTGTTTCCCGCTTCCTTTAAATTACTCCCACTGAGAAAAATGGCTTATTTCTCTGAGAATATTGTTGAACAGGTTCATATACGTCTTGTTAGCTAGCTGGCTTGCTTTTCCTCAATTTTGATCTTTGTTGGCATTCTTTGATTTATGGAATTACTAAAATTTGGCAAGAGATTCTGCAAAGATCGAATCTGAAACATTTTTATAGCCCCTTTTCCCTTAATGACTTTTCAATGTACTAACTGTGTTCTTTGGGCTGATTCAGAAACCTTATCAGCAACAGTGCTTTTTGCATAGATGTGATGAAAACATTTTAGCTCAAACTGTGTTATCACTTAACTGCTGCAATCAGTACTGTACTTGCAGCCATTAACAACTACAGGTAAAAAATACACCACTGTAAGTCAGACCATGCCATTTCCCCCTGTCCCACCCAAATTTAAATGTTTTATCAACAAAGTTTTGTACTGCAAGAAAGCGATTTATTTAGAAATCTAAGTCTCACTGAACAAAGAGAAGTATGACTTAGTTCACTTTCCCATCCTTCATCTGTTTATGGAAAGGTACTGTAAAATAGAAGAAAACATGTTCCCATCGACTTTATTACAAAAGAAACATATAATTCTAAACGCATAATGATTTGCTGAATTATTCAATTTTTCTTACCAGTGCTATCTCCTTAGAGTGGTGGTCAAGAGCAAAATTAACATTTTTAAGCTTCAAATAATTGTCAACATTCTTGGAGCTGCTCTGCCACAAAGGCCAAGACGACAAATGCTCAGTGTTTCTGTAAGTTGATTACATGTACACATACTCCCTGCACTGATGAAGTGACATTTTGACACAACCTCCGTGTTCCATTTTCTTAGCTATTCAGAAAGTACCCTAATATTTTCACACCGCTGAGAACGCAGTTTGGACTAAATTCAGGCACATACTCTAGCACTCACACAGTACGCATTCTCAGCTGCACATAAATTGCCTGAAAAAATATAAGGAGAAATAATTACGACAATTACAATTATAACAACAACAACAACAAAAATAACCTTAAAAGACCCTTTCTCCCACCATACCAACAGCCCTACAAAAGACGGCATTAACCCCACCTGGTATCTGGGAAGCAAAGTGAGATGCAGGGCTGAGGAGCCGGCGCTGCTACAGCCCGACTCGAGAATTCCCACCTGCAGACCCTCGGTGTGGGGAGCAGCCTTTGCTTACTGCTGTCCACTCCCACAGAACCCGAAGTTAAAACCTGACTTCATAGACACCTGCAGGCATCGTTCATTAACTTTGCCCGGGAAATGACCATTCAAAGGAAAGCAAAAGCCAACTCTCATCCCGTTTTAACTTTGCAGACCTGTTCCCCACGTTGTCCAAATGTCCAAAACACTGTGCACACACCAAATGTGGCGAGACTGAGGTTTCCGGACTCCTGTACATATTTCTTTTGCACTTTCCTAACTGCATTATCTCTACCCTGTCACTGGGCACTTCTCCTCACAGTACGGGTGGTGTGAGGAGATCCAGGGACATTTTTGCCTCTCTGCTCAGCCTCTGCACAAGGGTGGGGTGGCACAGGCTCACCCAGAGCATCACCCACCCAGCATGCAGCACTGCAAGCTCACTGTGGCTGGAAGTACCGTAAGAGACGAAAAATATTCCAGTTTAAGCTCTCTGGGACAAAACTGAGAATAGCATCTCGTTCTCACCATGATGAGCCCTGTTCTGCTTATCAGATTTCACAGCATTATGCAGAAAACAGCAGAAAACAAAGTGTTTCTGGCTGCCTGTTTCCTAGGGTAGGATCAGGTCCAAAAGAGTTTCCTCAATAAAACAGTAAGCTCTTGCACAAATGTTGTGCTACCACCTTTTAACAGCATGCATTAGAGCACAAAAGGTAATGGAGCAACAAGCAGATGCAAAGCTAAAACTACACCTCCACCTCATGATTTTCTGGACTACAATTCTTTTCTTTCAAAGTCAATTCTTTCATCAGAATTTCTGACAGACAGTCGGGAAATAATAGTTTTTAATGTACTGTAATAACTGAAGTAGCTTTCTTATATTTTACAATAACTAGCTTTACTTTCTAAATACTTTTTTTTTCCTTTAGTGACACATTTTGGGGGTCTTGGTTTCTTGTTTTTCAAGTTATTTTCTGAATTCTTTTGAAGGAACATAAAGATAGAGAAGTAATTAAATACTCCTTTATAAATGAAAAGCTTTTCAGCATATAAAATGTTGATTTTTTCTTCTTCTCAGAGGGGAAACAAGACTTCAACCATTTAGTAACTTGCAAAAGTTTTGATAGAAGAGGAGTCCGTGTGCTGCTGTAAAGTACAATCTGATTTGAACAGCATATTATTGAGATTACGACAAATTTCAAGGGACTAACAAAAATACCAACTGCAACAATCAAGACTCCTCATGAACACCTGCTTTGGGACTTAATTTTGTTTTAATGGGCTATTACCAAGGCTTCTCTAACAAACTGCCTTGCCCCCCCAATCAATTCTGGATCAATACAGACACACATGCCCTGTGAAAAGCCTTCTGTTCTTAGGACAGGATTAAAAGATTCGTTAGTTTTACGATAGCTTGGTTAAAAGATGGAAATTAAAAAAAAAAAAGGCACATGTTCCACGCAGTTTAGGTCTCTTCTGCTTAACACACTCAGCATTTGCAAAGGTTTGACAGAAGGGAGGCAACTTTTTATTGATTATCACAGTAATAAGGATCTAAAAAATCCCAAAGCACATTGCTCTGCCTCTGTGAATGATCAATTAAAAGCCTGCTTGAGATTCAGCTTCCTCCAAAATTCACCACCATTTCTTAGTGAAACGGAGGTGGTAGGAAACAAAGGCAGACACACAGTTTTTAAGAACAACTCTGTACTCTTTCAACCAAACAAGTACGAAAACTTTAAACAGAGCAGATGTCAGATGTCTGAGTACCGAAAAAACTTAAAGCTCTGACCTAAGTCTATCGATTATTATTTATAACCTTTAAACTTACGAAAAATATATTCCTTCACTGACTTTGCATTAACAAATCTTTATTTTTTCTAAGTTAATCCTGAGATAAACTTTTTCTTTAACTGAAAATAAGACATAGGAAAAGTCTACAAAGAGCCGTGAATTCATTTATACAAAACACAACAGCAGATAGACTTAAAAAGCACCAAAAATGTTGCAAAACATAAAAACATGCATTATCCACAACTACATTTAGTCTACAATTTGATGATGTTGTTACAGCTTCCCAGAAAACGATTTAAAAAACCATTTCCTTATTATGAAATATGATGCTGTTTGAAGTATAAAATTAAGACATTTTTCTACCGACCATACAGATTTATTGCACCAAGTACTAATGAATATTGCCTGCCCAAAGGAAAATATTTCAGTTTTCCATGTAGTTAATAAAATTACACAGTCTACTTTTCACTACAAAGCTACCTTAAAAGTAGTAAATGGTGTTTTCCCTATCCACCTAATTACATCAGATTCATCTGGTTTTTGGACAACTGCATGCAGAAAATCTGGTCTTAACAGAAAAAAAAGATTATTGTGGTATAATAGACAGTTTATTTTTATTCTTTAATAATGTGATTTTAAAGAAACACGGAAGACATATACTCTGTATGCGTCAGTTTGGCTGAGTTCAGAAAAAAACACACCGAAAACATTTCTAAGTGTTTGTTGGTATTTTGGGGCTCTTTTTAAATCCCCTTTACTTACTTGAAGGCAAAAGAGTAAATTCTAAAACAATTTAACCCTGAGAGGGAGCAGACATTGCACTCTAATTGCCCTTCACAAACATATTGATTATATCAACTTTCTGCATGCAGAGTAGTCTTTCTTACACAGGTATATTCTTGAATTCTCAGTCTTTTTTGCTTTGCATAATCAGAAACTACATGGTTTTCACTTAGAAGACAGTAACTCATTTCCCCCTACATATTTACAGTTCTATTTTCAAAACCTTTTGCCTGAGTTGTTGAGTAAACAGAGTTCACATTTACTGAAAACGAGGACTTATACTGTTTGTATGTAACCAGAAACACAGCTTTAAGACATAGAATATATAATGACGACATTTCAGAAGAGAAACTTTCTTATCTAGCTCACTGGTGAATAGCAAACAAACTTAATAGCCCCAGAAAGAAGAAAACAAGCAATGTATTTGCAAATGTCTCTTATAGATTAAGAAAAAGTGCTTGGAAATCCTCATCGCTCACAGAAAACCTTACGATCACCTAGCAACCTACATTACTGCTGCTTTCAATTTTGAACAGGCAGCCTTCACATTCAAAGATGCATCTGAGCCAACTGATGCAACTGTAAGTTTAAAGCAAAACAAAAACAAAAACAGAGATTATTTTTTTTTGTTATTTAAATAAAATGCCCCTACCTTTCTTCTGAGAGTACGATGGCGACTGCACTTGAGAAAAAGTAGGTTTTTCTTCTGTGAAATATTCAGGTTGGTTGTACTGATTCAGGGCCATGTCCATGTCAGAGTACTCGCTTTTAAACACGTTTCCAGGGTAACTACAGGTATAAGGCTGATTCACCGCCCAGGCCTGTTCCATATATATGTTGTTACTGTGCAGGACCTGAGCATCACAACTGCTGTAACCCTGATTCTCTTCAATATATGTGCAATAATCAGTGGACTGCATGTAGCAATTGCTACCAGCAGCTGGGTGCACTTCATATATTTCTTGCATACAGTAGTTCATTTTGTTAGCCTATCTCAGCTTCTACTTTACGTACACACACACATGCATACACACGCAGGCATGCATACACATGGGTCGGGAGAGGAGCGATGAATATACACCAACAAAGTCGACTGCAAAACAGCCCGTTTTACTTCGGAGCGGCACCTGATGTGCTAAAATCCTATTTATATTGGGACGGCTTGTGAACTCCCCTGCCAGTCAAACATATTGGGAAGCAGATTTATGACAGTCAAAGGTCTTAATCTGTGACTGTAAGTTAATTCCAAGGGAAGATGGCAGGCAGGTAGCAATGACCACCAGACAAAGAAGCGACATCCCGACAACCCTCCTGTTCCCCTGTTTGTCCGGAATAATCATTTTATAAACCATTTCCAGTCTTTTCCAATATGATTAGAAAATGATTACTAAGGCGAGGACACAGTTATGTCACTGTAGTTGTCAACTTAAGTGTGAAGAATTATAAAGACTGCTTAAGAACTCCCAGAGGGGATACGCTGAAAATCCTAAAATCAATAATCCTGTTTTTCAGCATTAAACCATAGAAAATCCAATAGTGCTGTGCTGATGACCCGAACAGTAGTCTAGTTTTACAAAATTTAGCAACTTAATCTGTCATCAGCTTTATTGATTTTGTTTTACAGAATTACACGCATGAATCTCCCCAGCCTTCCACACGTACACAATCCACCCCACTGCCTGGTAATGCATTTATGAGAAAGAAGCTTTGCTGAACTTCAGTCATTTCAAGAAGTAATTTCTATTGAGTTCAACAGGTGGGAAAATTCAAAATAATATAATCAGGAAAAAGAACACTGCTTATATATTATCAATAAGCTAATTGCTTTGCTATTTTGCTTTGTTATCTTTTCTGTTTCAGTAACAGAGTACTTTTAGAAGAGTATCTTTTTTGACAACAGACGCAGCAGAAGAAGGAGGGTTTCTGCTCAATTTGGCTCACCTATGAACATGTCAATGCCACTACAACAAAAACTGTATGATCTTTTAATTGCTTAATGCACCCTAAACCTCAATATGGTCAATATACCTTCTTTAATAAGCCATTATTTTTTGATCTAAAATAAATTATTTTATTTTTAACTTATATTAACTGCTATTTTTTTTCCAGGCAAAATGTGCTTTTTCTTTACAGCACAGCTAAAATACGGTAAAACTTCTGAAGTCAGTAACAAGACAGTAACCCTTTCTAATAGCTGTTCTTATTACTGGGAAGCAGAATTATTACTGATTTCATAATGAGATCTTAGTTTTCTTATTTCGCTCATTTTAAACTAAAGGACTGCCAAAATTACCACGTAACTTGGCCCTTTTTCTTCTATGATCTTAAGTATACATCAAACAACTTTGATGAACATACACCTAAATGGTCCTAAAAAGTTCAGAGCAATAGGTAAGAACTGGGCATGACATGTACATACTTCTCCCTATCTGATATCCTGAATATTTGAGACTAATGCAAAGAGCCAACAGAGAAACATTTTCCCTTCCAACGTACAACTGTAATTAACCTATCTGAATAAGAAGGTTGCCAATCAGTGCCTAATTATTACCATGTGCTTTCGAAGATCAGAGAAGTTTAAATTGATGATTGGATTTTTTTCCCCCTCTAACTATAAAAGAAGCATCTTTAACACACATTTCTTATTAACTTGCTCAGAAAATAATAATATATTTGGTAAGTCAAAATGAACTCTACCAAGATCAATCCTACTGAAGTCAATAAAGTTGCTTCCAAACGAACTTATTCTTCTAAGACTCTAACAATTTAAAGTAACATTTTACTTCATTAAGAGCACTAATAGTTACTGAAATTCCAGAAGTAAAACCCAAATGAACCCTCATTCACTTACCATTATCTAACTCAACAAATACCACCATGAAATACAATGTGAAAAAGCAACGAAAAAGTTAATTTTTCATTTTAGCTCAGGCCCATCATCTAGATTTTACAAACAGTGACTTTGTGATAAAAAGCATGTTTCAGGCGGGATGTGATTTTTCATGAATGGATGTTCAACACTTCATAAAAAATGCCTGTGTTTCGTAAGAAATTCTGCAATAGTTGTTTGCACAGAAACCCCCAAACCATGCCCATTTAGGTGATCGGTTGGTAATAGTGTAGCACATACAAATGTAATGCACACAGCTTGCTGACCTTACTTCTCCACACTCCTCAGAGAGAAAACATTCTGCAAGTGCAAGTACATGGGTTGTTCCTTTACCACAAAACTATCTCCTGTGCAGCTAACAGGAATTTATGTTAGAGCTTGCACAGAGGTGAGGCTGTGTTTCACAGGTTGGCAGAGCAGAATACCTGAATATTTCTACACCACGCTGAAAAGCCTTAGGGAACTAGGCTTTAAATTTTTATTGGGAATTTCTCCCCCATGTAGACTTGTTTTGCCAGCAGAGTCAAAATTCCCACAAATTTTCTCTTCTCTTGGTTTTTTACCCCGATTTGATTTAGGTTTGTTACTGAAAAACTAAACAGAACTGAGACTGTGTGTTGGCAGAGCTGTTCCAGCCAGGATGGCACCTGAGGAAATAGTACATCAACATGGCACAGCCTGTGACTTACTCTCTGTTCCAAAATAAATCCCTCAAAAATTTCTTATTTTCTATTGCTATGTCAATAATGCTTAGAAATGTGTCATGTTCTATTTTTGTCAAGAGTTACTGTAATACTGCAAGGAAATTAAATTATATGAAACTGTGAAGGACAAGGAGAAAAAGAAAATGGATGGAAACCTTTTCCAACAACAAAAAAAAGAATGATAAACACTGTCAGGGAATGTGGGTTCCTTACCTGTAAAGTGCTAACATTATAGAGGTTTATAGCACTGCAGATTGTTGTTCTCTTGGAAACGAGTCAGTTCATTGATCATCCTTGCAAGAACTTTGCAAAGTCTTAACATCCTTATTAAAACTGAAATAATCCTAAAATATTTTAATTTCTTAGGGTCCAATCCTGCAGGTCCCTGTCATGTATTCCTTTGAATTGTCTGATAAAAGAGAGTCAGACAGGGTCTTTATCAAAAGTCTGAAAATGGAGTAGAATAATATTAATAGTTTTTCTTTGTCTTGTATTACAGTTTGAATATTAGAGTCTTCGTGTCATGTTGAGCTTTCATTGCCTTCAGCAATATAGTATTGCACTTGGAATTTTATTAGTTCACAAGTGCCTGATTATGTGAACACATGGAAATTAATAACCATCAGAATAAAATCTTCAATTCAAGCAAACAGGCCAGTGATAAAACAGAAACTTTGATACTGTGACAGCAAAGGATCCAGAGCTCAAACTTCTCACAGTCTGAGATGTCAGTTCATTGTACTAAAAAAGGCAGAAATTACTTGTTAAACATGGGCCTTGAATGCCCCAAAGGTTTTTATATACTCACCCTGGTGTAAATCAGAAGTAAGTGCAGCGCAGTCAGTGATGTTACACTGGGTGGGCAGAAATCAGGCTGAGAATGCCTGAAAAGAGGTGTCTGCAGAAGAGACTACTTTACACTAGACCATTCAGCTCTTCATCAACTCCTGTTTTACAGTTATGACTAAGACTTTTAATTACAAACAATTAAACACCCCACTAAGCTGCAGTTCTCTTCTTAACTTGGTTACGAAACCCACCAAAATGAACCCATAGATATGTTAAGGAAAGCCAGCAATCCTGTGGAGGATCCTCTGGATGCTACAGCCCAAGCAACTGCCTGACACAGAAAAGAAGAACTGTTCAGTGAAATCCACTCCGCTGTGCACCTCAGCTACCTGTGTGATGCGCAGGTGGCATATTACCCGCAGGAGTCCTATTCTCCTGACCTTTTCCAAACTGTGCATCCCTGGGCCAGAGTCCTGAGTATCTCAGTGCAGCACTTAGGGCCCCTACATGCTACTTCTAAAAGATTTGGCAATGTCAGTACGTGGGAAGCATTGCAGAGCATTCAAATTAGTCAGGGCAGAGTGCCACTACTAAAGGACCAAAAGGAAGGCTCTTACGTTGGTTGTGTTCACACTTCACGTGTGAATAGAGATAAATAAAAATCCAGTATTTGGTAAAAAAATTTTGCACATTTGAACATGTAGTTGCAAAGATTAAACATACCTTTCTGAACTCTTCACAGTTTTGTACACTTGTATTATCAGTTCCTGATTTTGTAATACAAATTTTTACACATTACAAAATAACTGTTATATTTCCTATTTATAGATTTTCTTGTTGCCTGCATTCTCTCAGCCACCTCTGATGATGGTTTTGGGAAAAAAAAATTAGACCACTGCTTTTCCCAGAGAACACAAATCTGTGCTTTCATAACATGGGCCACATCCTAGACAGGTCTTTTCACATTGTAAGGAAAATGTATTGAAAACTGTAACAGCTTTTGAGCAGAAATACTAATGTAGCCTTTGCAACACACATAATTTGTCACATACAGCTATCTCCATGCCCACACGAGTTACCATCTCTTTTTAACATATGTATTTGCATCACCTTATTCATTCACTTTACATACTATGATCAAAGACTCAAAATGGTCCCTCAAAAATGTGACTATGCAAACTTATTGTTAGACATTAAACTAAGAAAACTTCAAACATCAGAATCAAAAGTAATAACAAGTATTTACAAAACCAGAAAATTAAGTCTTTATAGTGTTTATCTTAGTTTGAAAACGCTATTTGTGACTAAATCATAAAGCAGGTAGAATTACGGAATTCCAGCGTTGAAAAGTTATAACAGCAATTGACAGTTCCTGAAATATGTCTCAGTGGAACTGAAGATTTTATAAATCGCCATTTTGTCTATGCTACATTTATTATAGCAAGTGATACAATTGAAGGAAAAAGAGCCAAATCCTTCCAGCATAAAATAATTTCTTTGGGTTTGCAACAGATGCGGTAAGATTCAAACTAGCTGCCCCTGGTATAAACCAAGGAAAACCTCACTTAGACAGCAGCACACCTCTCTTCTCCACATGTACTAAGTTACTTATTTCTCTAAAACTGCTCCTCTCACAAAACTCACTCACTGTACTTCGGTTATGACATGCCAATAAATTTGTATGTGACTCATAATGTGCCAGTGTGATGCACCTTTTAATGAAACACTTCAATAGTCTGTTTGGATAACAAAGAATGTCATAGTTTATATGTAAATGTTCAGATTCACTACAATTCCAGTTATCCCTCAAAATATTTTCGACATCTTGAATAAATTTGGTTAAAAGAGAAAGGAGATTGCTCTTTCCTTATCAGGACTCCTCGAGGCTTTGTGCTTGCTTTTTCTTGCAGTATTCACAACATGTAGGTAGCACATGGTCTTTCAGAAATTGTTTGCTCCTTGAGAGGTCTGCCGACATGCGGGCTAACGAAATTCTTGAATAGTGTTTGACAACTTTTGAGATGGTCTCTGAGCAAATATTACTAAGAGTAATTATAGACCTGTGACCCAGACAACCCAATTTGTTAAGCCTCCCCATATATCATAATTGGAAGACCCTGTCAGCAGACATCAGTTAATTACAGAGCTTATCTCTTGAGAAAGTAACCACCCATACTTATAACATGTACCTTTTCTGAGTCATTCCCTACCCCAACTCCTCGTGAAAACTTCAAGGTGAAAAGTTTTATTTGTTCAAAAATAAAACCAAGCAGAAAGCAGGCTAATTTAGCTTGACACAACATAATTAACAGACTCCTGGATGGGACTGTCTGGGTTTGGAAGCCTCCTGACAGCCCTTAGTAAGACGTTAAAGCGATCAACACCTGACATCTGTTAGCAAAGAGGCATTCTGAGGTAAAGCACAACTAAATCTAAAGAAATCAGGTACTTAGACCAGTTTAACTTTTTCATGAGGTGATATCCTGCCTGACACTGTAATCTTTCTTCCTGGAGTGACGCAAGACTTAAGTAAAAGAAAACAACTTGTAATCCCCCCCCCCCCCCAATATGCAGTAATTATTTTTTAGGCAAAGAACAATGAAGAACTATTTATCCAAGTTTAAAAAGGAATAAAAATAACTTAAGCACTAAATTCGTGCTAATACCTAAGCAACTGTGATTCTGAAAAGGAATTCCTTCAATGCTGCACTGATGAGAACAAAACAACCTACATGAAAGAAAATGGTTTATTCTCCTGACTAGTAAGGCAAAGAATAATCCTAACAACAAGTTCCATTTAAGTTCTGTACATGCACTTATTGAGGCTTTGGGGATGGCTAATAATAAGAAAGACGGTAAACAACACAGTCACAGGTGAGAGATGAATACACTGAAAGTAGTAAAAGAATGTTTTCTCTTGCCTTTGCATTTTTCATGTATCAAAGATATGCTTCATTAAAAAAGGCCAGGTTCAGAAAAGATTTTTGATCAGCTTACCAAGACCATAAAGAGAAAGATGAATACTTTTTAAAAGCTCTAAAAGAACAGGTATTATTTTGTATTAGGTATCACACAGAAACCCCCAGTAAGTACTCATCACATTGTCATCAGGGCTTGTCACTAAGCTACTAAATTAAATAGAAAGGAAAACTAAAAATCACAATTATCCTGATGAAAAAAAAAAAGTTGGTAACAAGAAAACACCCCTCCCCATAATAATGCTTTTACCAATGGTCAAATCCCTGATAATAAACAATGACATAACAACTTGGTTTTGCTTGAGGTTTTTGGATTTTTTTAATACAGCATTTGCTGTGCTCTGCATGATAATGCCAGTTACCTTTACACTTTTTTTCTTCTTTTTGGTAATCCTGGGCACTTGACATGACTTGAAAGTTTGCTTTTGTATGGCCTGGTTGTAAAATTGTGCTAGTCCAGGTTGAAGCACGTAGACATTGCGAAAGCTGCTGTCCATTCCTCTGGATATCATAATTTTTGAAGTGTCTTTTCCTACAGAAACGGTTTTCTGCTATGCCCACTAAATTCCATTTTTGATTTCTGTCAGGAAGGTGAATCAGTCTGTCCCACAACAGGAGGCCACGTCCTGGATGTTTGGCAAATACTGCAGGACTACAAAGTGTTGGCTTTGCCAAAATCTTGCTCAGGTGTGGAGTTTTGGAAAGCAAGTGGTTCCCCAGCTCTCCTGATGCTGTGGTATTCCCGTGCATCTCCACTGGACTGCACTGATACGATGCAGAACCTTTCAGCCATGCCCATTCAGCCACCATTGTTCCCCTTCGGTACAAGTAAATATAAATTTTTCCGTCTGAGAAGCCTGAACAAGTAGGCAGATCTATGTGGACAGGCTAACACTAGATGCAACTTTCACAACATCACAACTACAACATGGGCCCCTGGGCAAGTTACCACCGATTTATTGCCTTGCTCATATGATCATTTGAGGTCTTGTAGGTCGAGGCTGGTCGTGAACAATTTTCAGATACTTAAAACACAAAACATCAAGGATTCAGCCTTGTTTGACTTTGCTCTTATCGTAGGCTGACCTGAGGGACACTCTGTTACCTAAGTGTGACATTCTTATGTGGGCATGCTTAGCAGTTCCGCTTTTGCTACCTACTGCCTTTCTCTACTTGTCGTTACAGCAGAGTATCAGAGATGCTAATTTTATCACAGGAGCATGGACACTCGGGTCTGGTGTAGATAATGAACAATACTAAAGCTGCATGATTTGGTCTAAGTGGTCATAATTTATTTATTCCTTGGTATAGAAGAAATGGAGATACCACTAGTTGATAAATTTGTAAAACTAAATATAGCCCACTTTCTCTTTCTTGGCAGCAAAACTAAATGCTGTAGAAATGATACATCACAGATCACATTCCATATTTAAAGAATTTATATTATATGTAGCAAAATTCAAATACAAAATAGCTGTCTAACTTGCATATAGAAAATAGCAAATTCCAGACATTTGATGACTGATACCCACGGTGGTTTTAATCATAGCAAGATTCTGCTGTTTTAATCAACCTAAGAGTTAATTTTACATACATTTCACTCAGTAAAGTAACATATTAGTAAATAAGTGAATACTAAGTCAGTAATTTCTAGATAAAAATGATTCAAGATAACTTTGGATTTCAGTCTCCAGATCTATCATAATATTGCTGTTTCTGAAAGTTTTGTCCTAAGACTTCCATTAAGTGGAACATTTCCAACCAAGGACACATTCAGGAAACTTAATTATAGTTAGTACTAAATACTGTTATCCTGTGTTAGTCCCTGATAGCATTATAGCTTTTATCAAGATGTTATTTAATTTTAAATGTAAATGCATACCTTTTTTTCTGCTGGGAATACAAGCTCACCTGATATTTGCAGTTACAAGTCCATTCCTTCTACTCACTGTATTCAGCTGGACATCAGTAACATGAATTTGTGTGAGAAACTACCTAGCATCATGGAATCAATGCACAGGGCAGGTAAGTTACCTACAGAATTTGCCCCTACTTACTTACTTCTGGCGTTATAGATCTACTCTAGTTCAGACTTGATTTTCTTGGTAAAATTAAAAACTAACTCTAAATGCAGGTAATACGGCAAGAGAATATCACTTGTAGGAGGATAATCAGGTTTAAAATAGAATAGTGAAAGTAACCCAGAGAACACTAGGCAATTAAAAAAAAAAGAACAGAATATGATTTTTTTTTTTAATAAATCAAACACTTTTATATTCTCTTGACTTCATAAATTTAAGCCCAGAGGAAGAGACTGGATTGTTTTGACAAGACTCACTGGGAGCTGCACAGAACTGCTCTGTAAGATCTGAACTGAACTTATCCTCTTCACTCTTCATGCACGAAGAGGAACTGTGCACTATAACCCACCCTTCCTCTATACTTTGTATAATCTCAGACAATGTACCTGGTTCAGTACAAAGCTACTCTCCCTTGTCTTCCTTCACACGTCAGTTATCTCCCTTCATGGATAATATTGCATCTTTACATAAATGCAAAAGTCAAGCATGTGCAATATATGTGTTAAAAATACAGACATTTCTATAATTCACTCATAAATAGATCCTTGCTTTGTTGGTTTCTTGAGCAGACCACTGACACCACGCAATTCTTGACCTCATTTAAAAAAGTCAGTTATATCCTCAGTTACTCAGGTCTTGCTATTAGTCCTTGAGATCAGTGATTCATAATCCAGGCTGTTCAATTTCATTAGGCAAAAATTTCTATACTTTTTCACCTAAATTTATCTTTGATATTAAAGGTCATCTTTGCCGTCTTTTAGCCTATAAGGACTTGTTTTACCTCTCATTTTAATCAAAAACCATACATTCACTACAATGGTAAAACTTGTTTCCCAAGGATTCAGATAGGGTGTCGCACAGGGCTTACAGAATTTTAACTTTAACAAAGAACTCTAAACCCCTTCATAACTTAAAAAAAAAAAAATTAAAACATATTTTCCAATTTCTGTGTTTGCAAAGCATCTGTGGGATTTTGAAATATGATTCTAGACACATTTAAACTATGAGAAGAAACTGATTCTATTACCTCTTCCATCATTTGGAATTTGCCCAGGCAGAGTTCACAAAGGCTAACCCAGCACCCTCTCTTTTCCTTTCAGTTCCCTCTGAAATTTGTCTCACTATTCTGACTCTCATGTTAGCTACAGTTTATTTAATTTAACAAGTTTGCACTTTATTTCACAAATTCTCTTCAGTCACCAGGGACATTTCACATTCAAATTTTTCTAGACAAGGATTAAGTTGTAAGGAACTACCACTGAGAGGTCTCATATTTTGTCTCCTTTTCTTGTACTTTCTACACTGTGGCACAGCAGATATGTCTTAAATTACCATTCACCTTTTTATGTTAAATTTATTCAACTCCATTTTTTCTAACATATCTTGCCTGGATTTCTCAAAGGCTTTTTTTTCTTTTTTTCTCCCCCCAACAAAGAACACAGTTGAAATCTCCTACATCTACTCTTGATCTTGTCAAACCAAAATCTTTGATAAAGGATGATAATGTAATTTTGTCTGAGGTCCCTACTTGTAAGAGAAGCACCTCTCTCTCCCTCCAGCTACTGCTAAAATGGCTATAATTAAGGCAGGAAGCAGTACAGCCTACTGGGATGAACCATGACTGAAAACACAGGCCCTATTTCAGAGTCAAGAGTGACTAATAAGCAGGGCCTAGAGCTCTTCTTGTCAACATAAGCAAAGGAATCATCGAGAATTTCATAAAGCACATCGTAGCAATAACTGGCATTTGAGCAGTCAACAAGTCAAAAGACTTCCTCAGAAGCTCTTTAAAGGTTTGTTTTATAGAAGTAGAAAAAGTTTTAGCAAATGAACTGCTCACTGAGCTAAACTATAAGCATAGGCAAGGAGAATCCCTCCAAATTTTTTTATTATGGGCCCAGACAAAGACTCCTAATGGGTGATTGTGAAGGTAAACCTGTTCTCAGATATGCAGTGTTATCTGAATGTCAGTATATAAAGAACTATAAAAACAATGGGACAATTCATTTGTTTTCATCTCAGTTCTATGGGTTTTTTCCTACTTCTCCACTAGTATCCACCAACAGTAGTCAAGGAAGGGATACAAAAAACCTCTCCTTTTTTTAGTACAACTGAAGAGAGTCATAAGTTGTTTCTTCCAGAAAGACTGGAGATGGTAGCCAGCCAGCCAGGCGGGAGGATAGTGTTTCCTGCTGCAACGAGCTGTATACAAATCGTGACAGAATCTCAGAGTGACAGCATAGGACCACAAAACACACTGAAAGAGTGCCTGTTCTCTGTACTCACAACAACCTTAGAGGCACTGCATTAAATTCCCCCAGCTGTGCCCTGAGAATTACTCTATTTTTCCTAGCTTGGGATCTTCCCTGTTACACTCAAGGCTGGCATTTGCATTCCTGTTATTACTATTAGTGCTTTATACCACAGTAGCTCCGGCTGATGGCTAGATCCATTGGTGATGAAAGCTGCTATGACCACACAGGCAATCAGTCCTTGCTCCTCAGAGGCTGATTACATTGCTCACACTCTTTTGGGGAGTGTAAACATTTATTTTTCACCCTCAGCAACAGGCTGTCGCTTAGTTGCAAGGCAAAAGGTAAATCAGCAGTTCTAGGATGTCAGAGGATTGCTGTTTCTACAGTTACAAAGACACTTCCTCTCATGACAAAAAGTTATTTTACATTCCGAAACCGCTCAGAGGAGAATCTCTCAGAAAATTTTCTCTACACAATATTTCACTGTGCAGCTAATCAAAATAGTAGCAGTAGGAGAACATCTTAGCAATCTCTGAATTGTCATTAACTTACTTGGTTGCAAAAATTTTATATGTCTTGCCTTTTCTCATACTTCATGTTTATTGAAAACAGAGCAGCAAGGGAACAGCACTTCATTGGTTTGGGGTTTTTTTTGACATTGAAGTATGCAAGCATCTAAGGACACTGAAGTGGGTTGGCTTCAGAGAGATCAACTAAGGCAAATGCATCAGGATTAGGACTGACAGGTGCACAGTAGGTTGATGAAGTAGCCTAGCTTTGTATGGACCCAGTCTGATAACACTAGATGATTTTTACTTGATGACTTGAGATAAAAAAAAAGCAACCAAGCTACAATTAAAGGACACTTCCCTGACAAAATTAACACCCAATTCGTATTTTGTTCAAGCATTTTAAACTACACAAAATAACTACAAGTAAAAGCATGTAAAGTTTTCATGCATGTTTGTGCCAGGAAAGATAAAACTATCTGTGCCATACAAGGCTTAGGTTTCATTTCTTCTCATTAATCTTGCTGTCAGTTCACAGTATTTTATTTTCCCTCCTTTATTTTGCTTCTCCTCTTTCCTTTTCTTTTCTTGTCCTTCCCTCTTCTTCCAAATAATACCATGGCATTTTCTTCTTATGCTTCCTTATAAAATAGGGAAACACTTCACAATTGAGTTTCTCAACTTTTAAACTAGGTTCATGTGATCGTTGAATAAGCAGAAGGATGGAGCACAGATAACATAGACTAGTCAGACTCTTTTTCATAAACATGTAAATCCTGCCTATGTGCTAAATAAAATCTTTGAGAACATGTCATTTCTTTCCTAAATTTTAAAATATAAAAGTGACAATGCTTATAAGAAAAAATTTGTAGAGTGAGAGAAAGGGACTAACAGATAGAAGTAGTGATGTCTACTGAAACCATCATGTGGTTTTCAGTATTTCAGAAACATGTGTATGTATGTTTCTGGAAGTACACAGAGTCAGGATTATTTAATCCAGGACTGTTGTACTGTTACGTGCTTTAACAGTGGCAATATTATAAAATATTTAAGTATTACATTTTAAAATATGAATTTCAAGACACATTAAATTTCAATATTTTCAATCTTTTGGACAAAGATTACATCACCATGAAAGAAGAGTGCGCAGATAATTACAATAAAGTTATAAAAGTCTCTGATGTGTAAGAAAAGGCAACATTAAGAAACTCATAATATACAGTGTAATATCTTTATCCTTGTTCTTGATGTATTTTAACGAGCTCCTCTGTGAATCAATGCAATCACTTTTCAAAAACACACTGAATTTCTATTAACTATTAAAGTAATATTACACATATATTTATCTCATCAAGAATCTGAGCTTGACATTATGTGCAAATTTCTAAACATGAGAAAAAATTAATCAGAGAAAAAGAATATTCAGAAGAACATGACAGCTCATCTGTAAATTAATCTGTAAGAGGCAGATTCTGAGCACAGAGAAGCAAATGGTTCAGGGTTCGGGGTTTCGGTATGTAATAAAGAGCTGTCTGAAATCCTGTCCTTTGAGAAATGAACAGGACTTGTGTACACCAATATGGAATCTTGTAACAGCTACAGATAAAACAAACATACAGAAAGAAATGAATGACCAAAGCTATAATGGAAAAAGCAGTAAGATATCAGGATACGCAATGGAACTAGAAACGTGGTGCTAACCAATACAGCCACGTAGATGCTACATGCATTTTCCCCTCTCATAGCTCTGTACGACACATGGAAGTTTTTCTGAGAAGATGGTATATCTGAGTACAACAGTTCTGTTCAAACCACAGGGCTCACCTGGCTGCTGTTCTCCAGCAGGAGCCATAAGTGGATACCCAGGGAAGAGTAAGAACAAAGCAAGTATATCTGAGAATTTCCACCAAGTCTCACAATCCCCACCTACTTGTCAGCCCAAAGGATTGCCTGAGCCTTTCTAAAATGTAGCAACACCCAATGGATGTCTCTTTCAAGTGCAGCCCAGTCTCCCCTTGTGTACACTTGCATTCAAAACACACTCTGGCAAGGAGTCCCAGTGTCTGTCTCTAACGTGCACAACCACCTCCCTCTGTTTGTTTTAAAGCAAGACTGATTTAATGCCCAACAGGCAGCGATCCACCTCTCCCGGACTCATTTTGCAGACTACTGTTTGTGTGAATATGGGGATGTTAATGGATGTTTACTCTCTTGATATTGTGTTAGATAATTCTTTTAATGCCTGGGAATCTACCAAAGTAAAAGTGAGAAGCCAAAACACCATTTTCAGACTATGGATCAAAATACATAAAATAGATCTTTAAAAACATATAAGTTACAGTGAAGCCATTTAGAAAATCACTTAAATCACTTCCACAAATCACTTCAGATCACTATCACCTTTTTCTAAAATCCAGAGTACTGCTTTCCTTGAGCTTTTTTCTTGAGCTTTCAAATCAGTTCACATGCTCTTTCCCCAGTCCCCATCAGATCTTCCACTCCTTCCCACTGGAGAATGGACAGTAGATTTGGTGATTGCTTACTAACAGCAAAGCCTGTGGAAATGTGCACATAATTGAAGCTCTTTCTTTTTTCAAGATCATAAAACAGTTCAAGTTATTTTAGTTCTAGAATTCCTTAAAGAGATACCAGGTATCTTGAAATAACACCTCCTGTTGAAGGACTGAGGTTTGAGCAATGGTCAGGTAAAAAAAACAGAAGTACTAAAACTAGCAGTCTTGACAAATATGTAATTTGTCAAAGGGAAAAAAAAAAATAAATCAAGTTTGCCCAAGCAATGGAGTCAAAGGTTTCTTCAGTAAGAAAGACAGACTGGGATGTAAGGAGAAAATTCTTCAAAACTTGAAATAAACTCAAGCTTGGTACAAGTCTAAACCATTTTCAGACACAGAACAAAGCAGAAGTGAAAGTCTGGCCTTCATATGCTGCAACATTTACACACTTCCTTGAGCATTCATTTTCTTTTATGGTAAGTAGTGTAGAAATTCTGATGCTTTTAAAGAACACAATTAGAAGTGCAGTAAGGGAATGTCAATGGTATTTTGTTTATATGGAAATAACTGAACAGTGCCTGATTGCATCGATCCTGTAGTTTACCAACAGCTTTACAATTGGCACAAAAAATTACAGTTCCCTCTCTCTCTCTAGAACTCAATATAAAGGAGAAGCAGTGTAAGTTCATTGCTCTGACATACAGTTATCAGAAGAACTAAACAGCAGTCTGTGGTCAGACTTTTGAAGATCATAAAATGGCAGGCTGCAACTCCTGTGGCAGGGAGTGAAGAAGACTTAAAAAACATAGAAGGACATTTTGTGTCCTTTTATTAACTACTTTAAAAGGTTTTTGCCTGCAAAATTAACAGTTATGTTTTTATATTGACACTATGCACTCCTTCTAAAGTGATGGTAGTTGTGAAACAGAGTAACACAGTCTAAGAATTATACTCAAAATTTCAAACACAGCAGTCTGCTTCCACCAGAAATAAGTTTCAGAAAGATGAGTTAGCACAAGAAACAGCTGTGGTTTAAATAAAATTACTATAGAAAGGGACCGAGTATACTGATCGATTATTAAAAACAAAATAGAAAAGGAAAAAAATAGCAGCATTAACATAATGAAATGTATTTCAGAAAATGACTAGCAAATGCTGCAAAACTAAAAAAAATAACACATTTGTTTTCTCTGTTCCTCATGAAATCTAAACCAATCTTGGTTTTTTTTAACCCTCTTGAAAACATCTTATCTGGAAAAAACAGCAGGTATTCCTAAGTTGAAAATACCAAATTTAAACACGTTTAGAAACACAGAGACATAAGATCTTCATGTTTCTCCAAAGAAAAAACCCACTGTTTAGAGAACCTTTTCTTCCCCCATGACGAAAAAGAAAACACCAACATATAGAACTGCATAAAAAATTGAAACATTGCAAAATGTTTTACAGACTACTTGGCTTTTGTATTGATATAGCACTTTTAAAAACATTAAAATTTAAACAAAGAAGGTAAAATTACACCAGAGTGTCTGCAACCTAGAACTTATGAAGTGTGATATTTTTAACTGCATATTCAAAAATATGCTTCTAAGTAATAAGAGCCATCATGGAGTGATTCATAGCTTCATGCAAAAACATCCCACAATATAAATCTTGTTAACCTTTTGAAAATCCCCAAAAGCTCATTACAAAGCTGCTGAATCCTAGTGTAACAAAACCTTATATTAAAGTATTTACTGTCCTTCTAAAATGTCCATTACTTAAAAGAAATAATACACTTGAGTTGTTGGATTTTATAGTGGTCTGGCAGGCAAAGAAGTGTCAGACAGTGATGTATGTCAAATTAAATTATCCTAGAAAAACCATAATAGAAATTCAGGATAAATAATTTCTCAGTTGATGTTAAACAATAAACTATTCTCCATCTGAATTAATATCAAGTTTACAGGGTAATGAGCATTACAGTGAAAAGACTCATGAAGAAAATGTGGTACCTTTCCTATCCTATTACTTTTCCCAGTTCTTGGAAACTACATGCAACACCCTTGGACACACTGGTTTTCAAATGGATTTGTTGCACGAAAGCTGATTAAATTTCTTCTCCAAATGAGAGACCTGTTACAAGAAATGTTGCATATTAAATTCTACTTACTGAAAATATGCATTTATGACATTTAAATTATATTCCCCAATGTAAGCACTTAATTTCATTATAATTCCTATCTTGATCTAACTTTACAGTCATTACCGAATAGAACAGTGTTGAGCATAGAAGCACAATGACTGAGTTGATTATGAAACCCTTGAGTAAAAGCAGAGTAAAACGCTGGCCTTGCTGAAGTCAGAGAAAGAGCTGCTGCAGATTTCACTGGCACTACTATTATATTCTTTACATTCACTCTTCATCTGCCATGAAGGTGAAAATAATGAGATTTACTGCATTCTACAAATATTTTCTAGGTTTTAAAAGCCACTTTTTAATTTCTTCTTCAGTTCTCACTCCAGTAAATAAAGTAAGATGAAGACACGCCTCAGAGGTTGTCCTGCATTTTGGGAGAAAATGTACACAAGGAAGCCTTCAACATTAGATTATTACCAGTGAATAGTGATGCTAAAGCCAGAAGCTTCACTACAGTATTAACACAGAAAGAATGTTTTCAATTTACTATGTTACATATTTATTTGAAAGTACTATCTTCTCAATGAGAAAATAATACTTTCCAACTTTTTAATTTTTCTATTCTATCGTGCAAATGTATGACAGAAAGACTTGCAGTTATTGCTAAGATAGTACTGATTTTTAAAATGCTTATATCATTTTCTTTCCCATATATTACTCTGTGGGCAGTAATTGTTGGTGCCAACCGTAAAGCTGCGGATGAACAGCTGTTGTTAGAGCCCAGAAAGCCAATCATACCCTGGGCTGCACCAAAAGCAGTGTTACCAGCAGGTTGAGGGAGATGATTCTGCCCCTCTACTCTGCTCTCATGAGACCCCACCTGGAGTGCTGCATCCAGCTCTGGGGTCCTCAGCACAGGAAAGACCCAGACCTGTTGGAGTGAGTCCAGAGGAGGACCACCAAGATGATCACAGGGATTGAACACCTCTCCTATGAGGAAAGTTTGAGAATTGAGATTGTTCAGCCTGGAGAAGGGAAAGCTCTGTGGAGACTTTATTGCGGCCTTTCAGCACCTAAAGGGGGCCTACAAGAAAGATGGGAACAAACTTTTTAGCCTGTTGCAATAGGCTAAAAGGGGTAATGGTTTTAAGCTGAAAGAGGGTCGAATTACATTAGATGTAAGGAAGAAGATTTTACAATGAGGGTGTTAAACACTGGAACAGCTTGTCCAGAGAAGTTGTGGATGCCCCATCCCTGGAAGCATTAACGATGAGGTTGGACGGGGCTCTGAGAAACCTAATCTAGTTGATGTCCCTGCTTATTGCAGGGGGGTTAGACAAGATAACCTTTAAAGGTCCCTTCCAACCCAAACCATTCTGTGATTTTGTGATTCTATAGAAGACAACGCATACTTAAAAAAATCGTGTTTCAAAACAGGAAAGTTAAACTTTCAGGTTTGTTATGTAACATTTTTTGTGTGATCCCTCATCTGAAAACTATTTATTTTATCAAGCTTCAGTTAATGGGAACAGAATGCATCTATCTCAGACATAGTACCCAAAGATATGCTATGTCCAGCTCTCCACCTCCTGAAGAATCCCTTTATCTCAATGTTTGGTCATCATCTGAGTTATGTGTAAATAAAACTGGTTAGGCAAGTTTTGACACCTAGAGTAGCAAAAGTATACTAACAAACACTGTTTACAAAACCTGCAGATCCAGCTTTTCACTTGTCAGCTTCTAATGGCACCAAGTACCCAATATTAGGTGTTAATTAACTCCATCTGTATTGCTGGGTAAACTCTGCATTCTAAGGAAAAGGAAGAGTAGTTTGGACTTCACTTTGAACATCAGCTTTTCAGTTTATCTTTTTGCATGCAAATATTTTACCTGGTACATTAATTTTGCTTTTTATTTTTAATTTTATTCACTCTTAAGTAAGGGCTTCTACACTTCTGAAATCCTTAGATGATACTAATAACTTTGAAGTTCCCAAATAATTTTGACAAACTTGAACTCTCTCTATTAAAAGCAATAACTACATAAAATAATCACACTAGTATGTGTTTTTAAAGCTGAGATGCCAAAATATTTGAAATATTTTTCTTATGGAAACTGCAAATGTAGTACAGCCTAGCTTTACTGTCAAGGCCAAATTCTACAACCTTCTGTCAGAAAAACTTCTCTAGATTGCACTAAAACCTGAAGGCTTTTGGGCAGTGCCTACAACAGGAAAATACATACTGCAGTAAAAATATAACATATGGGCAGAGAAATTAGCTATCAAAAATTCAGAATACAGCCCATTATTTTAGTCAAATGGTTTGGTTTTGGATTAGATTCTGTTCTTATTCCAGTGACTCAGTAACAGAATCTAAAATTCCATTTTCATTCATTAGGAAAGGACACCTGTCTGGCTCTGGATGGTGGCATTTATGAAGTTTTTATAGAGTTTGAAAGATTTTCATTTCATCCATGCTTCTTTTCACATTCAGACTCATGTAGGGAATGTCATTCCTATAGTCAGAAACAGAAAATAAGAACTGCTCATAAAGAAAAGTGATGGACATCTACAGCTGTACCAATAGTCATCTTATGATTATTTTCTTTGCACGTTATTTGCTCTGCCCACTTCTTTCAAAAGAAATGTAGAAAATGTAGGTCCTTCCAATTAGGCTTTGTGTTTCACTGAGCTTAGCTGAGCTGCCCTGCCAGGGACAAGTCCAGTGAGACAGGGCTGGTTACAGTGCTAGTGGAAAATCTCCATAAAACTGCCCTCCACAGGAAGCCACAGACCCAACAGAAAAAGTGGGCACACTGCATTTCCTTCCTCATCTCTTGCCATCACATAGCACAAGCTACTAACTGCTCTCTCCAAAACCACAGCAACATTAAGACCTGACGTAAAATGCCATAAAACACAGTTTAGCATGAGACAGAAGAGAGCACAACGGAGAGCTGGAAGACACCAAGTTATGTGGCAATGATTTAAATTCTTCCAAAACAGGTATTTGCCAAATGAAATCATCATGCCTAGAATGCCTGCAGAACAATGCAAAAACACTCTACCAGGCCCTGCCAATATAGCCTAAGGATACTAACTCCTTCCTGATCCTCATGCAGTGGTGATGCTAATTCAGAGCCTGACACATCAACTGAGGGTCAGGTTACTCCACTTCATTGCACAAACTGCCTCAATGCCCTCTGCCTCCTTCTTATATTCACCTCCCCTTCAACAGGCAGCAAAGAAACCATAAAAAACCACACCTTTGCACATTATAAAATAATACATTTTACTGTAAAAGCATAGATTTAAATAATACTCTGCATCTCCCCATGAATTTTACCCTCTATCTCATATCTAGAATCCTAAAGTTAGAAGACCAGCTTTGTTGATGAATGAAGCCATTACCACTTGCTGGCCAATGTGAAAGGACGGGAGCCTTCTAGGGGAAAGGAAAGGATATTTGATATGCACAGTCAGTAAAAATAAACTGTCCCTTGAGCATAACACCAGGAATTCAGTCTTGTTAGTTATGACTTTTCCTACGTAGCACATGCTGCATTTTACAAACAAGCTTTTAAAAGGTCCCATTTATGCATTTGGCTCTTGAAATACACGTTGACAAACGGTATCAGCAGAACATTTTCTTAGGCAATTTCATGAATGCTAAAACGAATTCTGGAAGTCTGAAATTCTTTGGCTTTCTAGATGATCTCCACATTGTAAGTACATCTTTCTAGACACCCTGTTCTGGGATTAGATACATGGGGGTTTTGACACAGCTAATTTATGCGTAGCCCTCAAATGCTTTGCAACTGGCAGGCATAAGATGGCTAAGCAGGATTAAAATGGTTAATGGTCATTTCAACTCTGGATCTTCAGCCCACCTACAGATCTAGTCAATAATTCTCTGAAGAGTACTTGGTAATCTATGTAACATGAGTTTGACTGTCTCACTGTGAAGCTCAGGGGATATATCCATGTTACAAAATAACTTAGGTCAATGTAGTCAGCAGAAACTGTTGGTGTCCTGGCAGTTTCAGTCGGAATGCTGAAGTTGGAATGTGTGTTTAGAACAAAACATAACTATGTTCCTGAAGGAAAATCAAGGAAAAAGAGAGTTTCAACATAAAAATGTTGGGGAAGGTGTGTCCCACATCTCTATACTCTGGGTCGAGGAAGGATTTCTATTCCCAGTACCAATGCATTCAGAATTTGTTAAAGAAGTATTTTGCAGGATGTATTTAATAATAATCACTCCAGCAAAGCAAGAAATATTGCATAGATGCTCTTACAAAATATGATTACCTGACATACTGCTGGGAATTATGGATATGTAATCATTCTTGTCCTTCTTCCGTCACCAATGTCAGCTGCCAAAAAAAAAAGAAAAAAACCCCATGTAATATGTCCATAAATGCACATCTGCAGAATACCATTAGCATTTAAACAGGACGGAATATTTTGGATCTTGAATACCATGTTCCACGTTCAATGGCTTAACACATTCAATTCAAAGCACCTTGCTTAGCTGCATGAGGCAACGAATGCAAATCAAGTCCAAAACACGGTAAACTGGAGGAGCTGTGGATAACAGGGATTTTTGGAAGCAAGGTCTAAAAGCTGGTGGCTACTGATACAGAAAAAAAAATGCTTCTGCCCACTTCATGGAACACTATCTGTTAGGTTTTTTTCAGAATCTCCTGTAAGTATTATATGTCACCTTCGGAGCTAACTGGTTTTTACTTTACAGTTGCTAATGATACATGCCCATTACTCTCAGGTTCAGTAAGAACAGAGAATTCAAAGGAATTAGAAATCCTGTGTCTACAGTTACACCGATTCTTCTTCAATCATTTGAAATCCAAAAATCTATAAACTTTTACAAAGTTCTGAGACTTAAATAGTAATTTTACTCATTTGGTAGAAAACTAATTTATATGTACTTACTACTTTTGCACAGCATCATCATCTCTTTTATTAAGAAGACAACTGCAGCTGTGAAGAACTGAATTTAGCATTTTATAGTCTTGGTTTTAATATTTAGATTGTGTCCCCCATTCATATGACCATACACACAGAGTGGCATTAACTTTTTGTCTGTTTGGTAGCAAAGACTGAAGCCCTGCAAGCTCATTTAGTGTCAGGAGAGAAAGTCATGGATATAAGTTACAACATCTTCCTTCAGCAGTATTGGTATTTATACCAGACATCACGTTTTTCACACAGAGGCATAGCAGGCAGCATGCCCTTGTTCTGCCCAAAACAGCGTGCCCAGCTGGATGATCCCGGCTCGCTCCCTAGTTTAAGCACCAACAATCCAATCCAAGTGGAGACAATCCTGAAGGTATTACTCCAGAATAGAGACAAGATCTCATTAGAATTTTTAAGTAAGAAATCCCGGGCCTACAAGTGACCCCACTAATGCCTGTGGAAAATTAGCCTGAGAACAGTCACGTTCTCTGGAATATCATCCCCCTGTATTTGGAACTTGTGAGGCTGCATCTTGAGTTCTGTGTTCAGTTTTGGGCCCCTCACTTTAAGAAAGACATTGAGGTGCCAGGGTACATCCAGAGAAGGGCAACAAGGCTCATGAAAGGTCTACAAAACACATCCTATGAGGAATGGCTGAGGGAGCTGTGTTTGTTTATCCTTGAGAAGGGGGGTGTCCGAGGGGCCTTACTGCTCTCTACAACTGCCTGAAAGGAGGTTGTAGTGAGGTGGGGGTTGGCCTCTCTTCTACCCTGCCTGCAGTGAGAGGACCAGAGGAAATGACTTTAAGCTAAGACAGGGGAGATTCAGATTAGATATTTAGATATTAGAAAATTTTTTTTCCTGTTAGGGTGGCCAGGCATTGGAATGGGTTGCCCAGCGAGGTGGTGGAGTCACCATCTCTGGAGGCGCTTACGAGGTGTCTGAATCTAGCACTGAGTGATGTGGTTTACGGTTTACAGGGGGAGTGCAGGGTGGACGGTAGGACTGGATGATCTTAAAGGTCTCTTCCAACCTTGATGATTCTATTATCAGGAAAGACCTGCCTTTTAATGTTAGCATATTTCCACATTTGACAGTGGAAACAGAACCTCTCGTAGATTGTCCCAATCACCATCTTATGGTAAGAAACTGTCCTTTGGTCTTGTTAATGAGCTTACGGGTTTTATTTCTCTCCGTCCATTCAGTGCCACAGCCCTGCCTGTATTTTCTCTTGGTCACTGCCTCCTCACACGAGGAGCCTTTCCCTGCCTTGTCCTTAAAATAAACATCCTCCCTCAACAGCAGGCTGAAAGAACATCGAGTGCATCTGCTCTATTTAGGCAGGGACTACATCACCAACAGAATGGGAGAGCAGGTGAGCTGCAGCCCCGGGTAATTAATGTATCTGGGACGCAGCCCCGCCTTTCCACCTAAGCCCATCACCCCCGCCCCCGGCACCGAGAGTCCTCTCGGGCGCTCCCACACCCGGGGCTCCGCACAGGCTACACAAGGTGTTGTCCGTCGCTCGCCCCAGGTGCTGCTTCGCTCCCCGCTACTCGAGACGGAGTGGAAACCAGCGCCATAGCCCGCGCCCACAACACCCCAGCTGCCTGGCCGGGAGGCGCAGGGAAGCGCCGGGAAGCGCCGGGAAGCGCCGCAGCTTCCCCGCCCTCCCGGCGGCAGAAGGAACGCGCCCCGCCGGGCCCCGCGGCGCGGAGCGGCAGCGCGCTCTGGTGGCAGCGGCACAGCCGGAGCGCTGCTCCCTGTCTGCATCACTCGATACCTCGTGTCCTTAACTGGACACGTCTGGATAGATCTTTAAACTAAATTAATTGCTACTCCGAAAGTCGGAATTGTTCATGATTAAAAAAAACCAAGCACAACACACACACACACACACACACACGGCCTCCGCTCTCCTCCAATAAACCCCAAACACATCCCTCCTGTCCCGTAAATAAAAAAAGAAGAAAGGGGGGGGAAAAAACCACCCCAAACCCACAATCATAGAATATCCTGGGTTGGAATAGACCCACAAGGACCATTGAAGTTGATCTCCTTGATCTCCTGGCCCTGCACAGGACAACCCCAGGAATATGATCCTGATGGGTTTCTTCCAACTCAGCATATTCTATGATTCAGTGAATCACAGCATTTGCCTGAGAACGTTGCCTCAGGCTCCTTGAGCTCTGGCAGCCTCAGGGCTGTGACCATTTCCCTGGGGAGCCTGTTCCAGTGCCCGACCACCCGCTGGGTGAAGAACCTTTTCCTGATATCCAACCTAAAACTCCCAATACAGCTTCATGCCATTCCCTCAGGTCCTGTCACTGGTCACCAGAGAGGAAAAAGAAAAAAATATGCACCGATTTCTTTTTTCCTCTCTCTATTTCCTAATCATCTGAAATTATTTCTCTCTACAGTATGTTATACTTAATGGAAATTACTGATTTCAGTACATAATGTTCACTCTATTTTCAAGAACTGTTGTTCAGTACAAACAACAGAACCAGAGGGGATGATACAAGGTCTTTCTTTTTGCTACTGACATCTTGTGGAACTTCAGAATTCTTCACAGTCTGTCAATCAAGAGATACAAGGATACAAATTTAGATCAGGCCTCCAATTAAAATCAGACCCATCCCGCCATGCCATGGGATGCTGTGAACCTCAACAATAAGCCATTTCCCAGAATTTAATTGTGGTTTGGTGACTCAGTGACATATAAGTGCTCTTGAAGTAAACAATTGAATGTTTTAAACAAAAATTCTGTCCCTCCTGTAAATAATTAGTTACTAAACCTAAAATTATTGGATTTGCACCAATCTGTTAGAAAGGAGGATTAAAAAATTGAGAAATACAATGTTCTTCAATGAATTCTACATAAAAATTCCAGCTATCCTGGGAGTTTTGCCATTTTCCCTGATGAGACTAGAACTTGGCATAAAGGCAGCTGTCACTTGTATAAAAAAACTAATTACAAAATGACTGTAAGAAAAGATAGTCTTTTGTTTAAAGCATTACACTAACGTATCTAGCTTTGGCAGTCTTCTTGTGTGCCACAGTTTAAAACGGAGAGTTTGCATCCTCTTTTTCCCCTCATAACTGTCTAGAATTTAAGTTTCTTGGAGCAGGTCTTGATGCTGCTATGTGAATGTACATCATCTCCCTCATCTAGCATCTCCGCTAGGTAAATTTAGCAACTGCCAAAGGATACACAGTAACTGAGCCCATTTGTAATACCTGCTTAATACCTGCTTTGTACCTGACAGTGATTTTAATAACCTTCCCAAGTGTACTGGGATGTTTCCAAAAAGATGCTTTTATACCACACTTTATATGCCAGAAGTAATTCCCATTTTTCATTCCAAGGAATGTGGCACACAGATGGAAACATTGTGGAAGTACAGTAGTATTTATCCATTCTGGCACCCAAAACCTTGTCTTCTGAAGGTGCAACACAGTTGCTACTTCAAATGAGCGAGATTAAGTGGTGTCTATGTTAATTATAGCCAGTTCCTCTTGAAGGCATAGTTGTGGAAGATGTTTGGAGTAAATCAGATTCTTTTTCAGCGTCTGCAGCTAAAAAGCACATGACCAGGCACAAGTGGGAAAGATGTGCATGAGTCACAGACGATACTCCGCTACATCGGGCCAATAATGTCTGGTAGTCTTCCCGGACATTGCAGAGTAAGTTTCTTTCTTGCCAGAAGTGACACAATTTTCATGGCTAAGCTTTGCTAACGTCACAGAGATGAGGGAACAAGCTTTGTTAGATTATCTGCTGTGTGTTGAGCACTTATTTGCCCAAAAAGAGATACCCAAGGTCTCATGGCTCTGAGTCACAAACCCTATGCACGCAGCACCAATTCAGAGGCTGCTATCTCACATCCCACGTGATCTCCCTTCTAGAGAGTTGAGGCAGCAGAGTGGACAGTGTGCTCCTTCTCCATCGCTGGAGCTCAACTCTACTTCTTTTTCTTTCTTTTTTTTTTTTTTTTAACAAGGTAGTCTTTACATTAATATTGGATACAACTAATAAAGGTAGCAAAATGTTTACTCTGCCTTGATACTGAGTTGTGCCTCAGATCTACAGCCCCGCACCAGGAAAAGAATATTTTATACTGCCTCAAAATAAAAAGATAAAAGACATCTTTGGGATCTGCAGATCCTCTGGCCTGAAAAGGTGATATTTGGAATTAATTCTCAGGCTTTGATCTCCAGTCTAGAAAAACTGTCCAGCCACAGTGCCAGTTACTGCACCTACTTACTTTTTCCATAATGAGAGGTGATAAACCAATTAGCATTAATCAATATGGTTAAGTGTTCTCCCATGCTCACCAAGTGCCTCCTCCTTCACGCAACTGCACTGGATTAACCAATGGCTGTACAAAAGGAGTTCGCTGCTCAGGGGATGAAGGTGTTTTTGACCTTATTCTGATGCTTCAGGTTTAGATGGTGGCTGCCAGTCTCCTCTAAGCCAGGGGCATGGTGATTTTGTGGTTTGAATCCTGGTTCCTGTCCATACCACGAATTGCACACTTCTTCACAAGCCTCAGGCTTCCCTTCCCACTCACCAAGCGGCTGCACAGAAAGGACAAGCACTGCTGCCTCCTGTCTCTTCTCAAGGCAGGAACAGGTGGGAAAAGGGATTTTGCACCTTTCAGAAGCACTGACAAACCACCTGCCTCTTTGCTGGACTGCCCCTTGACATCCCCTTTTAAAAGCCAGAGGGAGGGCCATGGGGCAACCTGGCTCATTCACTCAAGTCCCTCCTGTAACCCTACCTGCAACAGCCAATGCCTCTGGCTTATCCCTGGTACTCTTATACAACACTCTTACACAACATTTGCCGCTTTGCTTCTGGCTCACCAGGAGCTGGGCTGCCTCCAGGGAGGGGAGCCTGGTGCCGAGAAGAGGGGAGGGCTGCTGGCAGACCCGGGGATGGGTGGGAGCCTGCCCAGGTCCTGGGATGCGGGAGGGAGCTGGCGAGGGCACAGAGCAGGATAGCAAAGCATGTAGCTTTTGTAACAGGGTGCAGAGGGAAAGCTCCATCACAGTCAGAGTAAGCACCCCAGGACTCCAGTCCCTCATGCCCTTCCTTCCACAAATTATGGCACTTCTGTTTTTCTTGAGGGCTATCTTGGCTTGGGGGCGATGAATTATGGGATGAATCATCTGAATATTTTGTTCTGCAAACTCTCTCCATGAAAGCTGCTCTCACTTTGAACTTCATCTTTAGTGAAAAACCCAGAGTAGCAACTTCACATCAGGAAAAATTAGAAGGTACCCATATACAGGTTGTATTGATGCCTAACTGAACTTTAAAGTTTATTTCAATATTTAATGGGAAAGCAAAATTACTATTTTAGAGCAAGATATAGAGAGGATTTTGTACTAATATATATTCAGTGAAAAAATGTACGAGACTATGGCTTATGGTACACAATATCTATATAATGAGCCAGTGGTATTCGCTCCCTTGCAAAACATAATGAATAACTTGCACTGTATGAGAAATAAAAATCTCTCTAGTTTTCCAGATACATTTAATGAAAAGCCCCCATCAGAACTGGCTTGTAGGCACAAGCTCAGAAGTGGACTTTGACTCATGCTTTTTATTGCTAGTCTAGCTCAATTCATGAGGACACAAAAACATGCAATAAAGCAAAAAATGAAAACCACAGTGCACTATTTGTATAGGCATTTGCAGTCTATTCTGAAATGCAAGAACAAAAAGGCAAAGAGCTTTCTAATAGGAACGTCCAGTAGTTCTGTGTAACATCCTCCTCACACAGACTCAACACGTGCTTAGCTCTGTGCAGGCATCAGCAGATTTTTTACAGCATGAAAGCCAGAACATTTTTATATGCAGACAAGAAGTCTCACAAAAGACAACAGTAACTTCACTGCTTTACAGGTTTTTGAAAGCTCTCGTGTTCAATAAGCAGATCTGCAGGATGAACAATACTAATTTAGATGGACAAACTAATTCTTCCCATAGCCCCATTGTGAGGCTTTGGATCTGGCATATGGTTTGTAGGACAGGCTGAATGATAAAGCTGTTGATTTCAACCTAGCTACAAAAAAATAGACCCAGCACCACAAAATGAAGTAATGCAAGACAAAAACAAGATAAAAGTTGTTTTTATGATTTCATCAGAACTTACTGGCTTACTGTATTGGGGAAAATATATCTTTTTATAAGATAATGGAAAATATAATAATGCATTTCTTCATAGCCAAAAAGAAAAGGAGTTTTAGTATTTCTGTCTGTTTCCCAGTAGCCTGAACAGATTAGAAAGGAGGTTTCATTGAAAGAATGTGGAGGAAGACTGTAACATTACCTTTAAACCATCTGGTCATCAAGTAGAAAACAGAACATGTAATTCTTCTCTCTCCCAGTACTCACAGAAATGAGTAATGTTATCTCAGAGTATCTCAAATCACTTACTATTATGACCTGGAGCTGCTGACTGGCCCTAAGATGTAAAGGCTCTAAGAAATCTACTTATATGAAGCTTAAAATTCGGTCAGCATAATGGGCTTCAGCCTTCTCTTCCTTTACTTCATCCCCTTACACAAATGTCAGCTCCTCTAGCACTTTGCTTTGGCCTACTACATGTGTACACAGGAGGGCATGAGAGGAGCACAGAACTGGAGGCAGCCCTGTTTAGCCACTATTTTGATAGTCAGGGATTTATTCCCTGTGAGAGACTTCCTTAAGATGAAGCATTATGGTGCAAACTAGCCAGATTTACCAAAGAGTAGTTGATCGGTAACTGTGAATTAAGTGATGTTTATATCATTAAAGATTTAAGCCTTAATTCACAAAGACCTCTACAGACTTGAATAAATATCCAGCTGAGCAAGGATCTTGGAGGGCCGAGAATGATAGAAAACTAAAGGAGATAATATAAAAGATCTCTAATTTGAGTCAGTATTCCAGTGGTTTTTTGAGATATTTCATAGCTTATGTGTTCGTTCCCCAGCATATGTGTATTCAGACAATAGCTTTGACATAAAACTTTTCTTGTTTATCTGTTTTGTTCCATAGTCTCAGGAAACATTAGCTCTCCCTGAAATTTCAACAAGGGGCAGTTTATCTTCAATGCTAATTTCTCTTATTAACTACTTTCAAGTGTGTATTAGACAAAGGCTGTCTTGAATTACCTACCCAGTAAGTCTCTGCAACTAAGTAACATCAGATAATCTCAGAGATAACAAATTTCAAAAACTTTCCTTGAACTGATTCCCTCCCCTTATGATGAAATTGATCCAGAAAAAGAATACTTTCTAAATGTCAAGAGGGGAGGTACCTGGATGAATCTTTTTAGCACGAATGCATTTTGTCAATGCATCTTATATACGCTGTGCCTAAAAAATCAGCGAAGCAGAAATGAATATGTTCTAATCTACAAATGTCACTCTGAATAGGGATAAATATTACCCTAAAGATTGGTACTGGCATTTGTATGAGCTATTTTCAGGGATTCAAATATGAACAGCAGAATTAATGCAGCTTTAGGCTCTCTGCTATTCTTAAACAGAGCTTCAGAAAGCCACCACTTAGTTGAAAAATAAATTCTCAATACTGAAAAATTGTTATCTACATTTCAGGCTTTGATTTACAGTGTGAAAGAAAGTACATCAAACTTTGCAGAAAACCTTGGAAAAGAAAACAAGAGATGCTGTTACAGCTACGGATTTATCCTCATGGGTTTTGTATATTGTGTGACTTGATGAGTTTCCAAACCTGATTCTATTTTTCCTAAAAACTGATAGCTGAATTGCCAAACTACTAAATTCTGAAATGTATGGCTTAAGTTCAATTATAACTGGGGGAAAATTTTGAAGATGGTGATTTTCAGCAAAATTGAAGTAACAGACCAGAACAAGAAGTTAGTTGTTTTCTGAAATCTGTATCCCTAGCTAGCAAAAGCTATGGTGTGTGAATAAAGACTAGCTAAAAATCTGTGCAGAACCTTTCTACAAGTTGAACTGGCAGTCCTGGAGCCTCTGCCTGCTGCTGCAGAAGCAGCTCAAGGGAAATGGGCATCAGAGTTGATGACAGTTGATGACGCACCAAAAGAGGACAGTGCATTTCTGCATGTGTAGGTTCAGGCCTTACGTCGAGCAGTAAAGCAGAAAATATCCCTGATGGCATGTTGAAGGCACACCAGAGACACAAAAAAGTATGACTAATAGAAAGGGAGGGACAGATAAGTTAAATGATTAAGGGGCTGGACTGACATATCTCTGTTGAGAGTTAACTACGGCATGGTGAAGTGACAGGGAAGTGAGCACAGGATAACCACGCCCAAAAGAGAGCAAGGAATGATAGGAGAATGTGACTGTTAGGGAAATTTTGGTTAAATTACGCTAATGCTTACTGGTGGACATGTAATTATGTTAGAGAGTAGCTATATTTGAAAATAAAAATTCCTGCCTGGTTTTAATTGATATTTTGAAATGAGAACTCCATATTGCTGTTTCTGAGGTTTACCCAAAAGTTTATTTTTCAAAAGAAAAAATTCAATGACTTCAGTAACAATTAGGCTCAAATTGGAGAAAGCTTTCTGCAAATGACCCCTCTGAAAATAAAACCCATAAGTTTTATAGATACATATATTTATAATTATTATAAATAATTTAAGAGTTTCAAGTTACCTTGCAATAAGCTAGTGATCATAAAATATAACTGTATTAAAACTATCTAAAAGCCCTTTGCTTCTGGTTTTGGGCAGACAAGAGTCATGGAGAGAAGAAATAATACTTGTGAAAATGAAGTAGAAGCTCTTATTTTGCTTATTTTAACAGAAAATGGCCTGCATCCTCTGTAATGGCTTTGTCTATATAACCAGCACCACATGAAGTTAACTGGATTTGAGCTGAGGATTTTCACAGCTCAGAAGTTACCTTATTCAAAGTCCTGTTCCTTTTTAACCTCTTTTTTTTTTTTTTTTGAGAATAAACACATTACGGAATTTTCCCAACTAAACAATTCACTGATTTACTCTTTAAGGCAGGCAGGGTTTCCTAAGAGGTGTGTTCTGACCTCTTATCACTTCTTATATCCTTTTTCCTGATCTCCTTGGGGCTCCAGTGCAGACAGAGGAGAGGACAACTACTTCTTCTCAGAAGACGTATATATCCTCATATTAAGTACAAACATTATAGATGGATACCTACTTTTGTGAGCAGACTGGAAACAAATCACATAGCCTAAGTGTTAACAATGGCCTTTCATACGTCCAATAAACCGTGATTTCTCTTCTTTGTTTTTTTTAGACCTCTCTTCTTGTTTGCTGCCTCATTTACAGCTAACAATAATAGAATTAAGCCCCGAAATTAAAAGAAAAAGTTTAATCGCTGATGATTTCGCTATCTCTCCCAAGCAAACAACAAAAGTCCACAACCTTTTAACCTTTTCCATCCTATTTACTAATTACTTATTTTCTAATTAACCCATTATGCATCTGTCAGTGTGTTTTAAATTAAATCACTTTAATTGCTAGTAAGTAGGGTTTATTTAGTTCCTGGTATGGCTGTACGGGGTCATGAGTGTGGGGAGCTGTTGAACCACTCTGAGTTACAGGTGGCTCTGCAAAACTGCTGAAGTTGCTGAAGATAAAGAGGAGTTAAGCTGCTTTCCTTAGGTGATTTGATTTTAATGTCTACTGGCATATTTCTAATGGATGAAAGTTTACTGCAAATACGGAAGGGCATTTTTATTCCTAGTATATAGATCACATCAGACATTGTTTCTTGAAATAATTTTTAATAAAGGAATAATTATGCTAATAGTTTTAGGAAACGCCTATAACCACGTTTACTTTGCTGTATAGTAGAACTCTTTGAAATGCAACACAACTTCAAATAAAGAGAATAGAAAAAACCTAACGTGGGACACAGGGTGTTTTAAGTATGAGGCTAACACTCAACTCACTTGAATATCTTCATGTAAAACACTATAAAAACTGATGACAGTTTTAAGGAAAGACATAATGATTAATGAGGACAGACATAAAAGATTTTGTTCTCTGTAGCACAGTCCCCTTCTACCCCTTGCATGACCCGACTCGCTTTGCTGACCCTGCAGAAAATACCCACTTTTTTGCTGGGTTAGTGAGTTGAATTACCCCTGCAAGGCGGCTGGTGAGCACCACAGCTGGCACTGAGTAAGTGGTAAGAGACCACAGCTGCTAGGAGGGAAGGGGAGGGAGATGAGGTTCACCCTGTCTCATGAAATGGCATGCCAGAGGAATGCAGTACAGGTTTATGCCTTCTGTAATAAACTAGAGTATTTATGACTCTGTGTATTGAAATTACTTTTTAACTGTTAAAATTATTTCAGAAGTTTTCTGAAATACCTTTGAAGATCATAAGTCTTGCACTGGGGAAAAAACCCTATGGACAACACAATTCATTATACTTTTTTCTTGTATTTAGACCCTAATACACTGAAGAAAGTCACTAAAAAGTGCTTTTTGTATGTCCTAGAGAATGGCAATATGATTTGGTAAGGTCGGTCTTTCTTTTTGTACTGAGTAAAGTCACGAATCTAGTACTATTGAGACATGAGAATAAATTTCCAGCAAGAACTCAAGTCCATATCTTTGCTAAATTACCTTAGCAGGGAGGTCAGTATGGAAGCAGCACCCTCCCAGGACATCTGAAGGAAAACTCTGGTATGAGCAGAAAGCACACCAAAAATCACATGGAGAAATCTTACCTACTCCTATTAAATACTATAGTGTTTCATGATGGCTATGTGACTGAGATAACACCAAGGTATCAATCCGTGTTTCTTTGCTCTCCTGAGTTAGTTGGACTGGCCAGGCTTTTCTTTTAATACATTATTCTCTCCTCTCTTCTTTCTCCTCCTTTCCAATTTTCCAATTAATCTCCCTTTCTGTTCTAATTTCTAATCTTGTATGTGTGACCGTGCAACAAGAAAACTGGATGTTGCATTTCATTCCTGAGGATCTCAGATTCAGGGGCTCCACTGCCAAACCCTGGCAGTGGAGCCCTGATGACTTCACTTCTGTCTACTGGTCCTGTGTGTCCGCTATCCGAAGAACAAACAGATCCTCGAGGAATGTAGCTGCAAGGAGGGGCAATTACCATTCAAGGAAAACTTTGTTTTAAGACACTCAGCACAGATGACTTCAAAGGTTAGCAGGAAGATACTGAATCAGACCTGGTATGGAGCCCCAGGGGCAAGACAGTGATAAAACAGGGAGTGCTTCCAGTGGTGCAGCATTTTGAACAGCTTCGAAGAACTGGAGAGTTTTCTGGTCTAAAGCTCTACGTAAATGCACTGCACCGGTAAGGGATGGAAGACACAAATGTGAGGATTATCCAAGTCAAGTTACCAGATTAATTTCTCTTGCTTATCTCAGGAAATATTGCCTTGAAAAAGACGACAATAAAGAAGCCAAAGAGAGTCAAGGGACAAGCCACAAGCAAAATGATTCCTGAATGCAAGACAAGACGGAAATTGCTACTTTTTCAGTAGATTTCAGTCCTCCATTTAGCACCATTTCTATTTAACTAATATACAGTTTGATTTTAGCCAGACACCGAAAGACAGTTTTTATGGCACTCACATCAATCAGGAGAAGCAGAACAGGACGTCATCCTTGTATTGCTGATACTGAGGCCTTCCATGATTTATCTCAGCAGCATCACATGGATACTGGTCAGTGGAAATACACGATCTTAGAAGTGATATTCCACATACTTCCCACCAGGCCTATCCAGAAACATGCTAATAAAGCATCAGAGACAGTCTTTTCCTGTTGCTTTCCACAGTGTCTCAAGCAGTAAAACATTGTCAAAAGAGACACACCACTCTAAATTAAGGATGTGGGCATCTTCCCATAACAGTGATGAGAAGGAGCTAATCTATCAGAACAATTTAAAATTAATAAATTTCATAAGTATTAATATATGGATCTAATCTACATTCAGTGTTATCCAAATTACCTTGTGCTGAAAGAACAAGTTCTGTATAATGAAGGAAAACAAACGAAGCTCACAGAAAAATAATTAAAGTTGGGAGTTGCAATGGGAATTGGAGTCAGCACTGCCTCATGTTCTGTGTTTAAAATTTGTTCTTACAGTTACCCAGCTTCCTCATCCATAAGGTGGAGATGATAATAATTGCTTCAGTTCCAACAGTATGCCAGTAAGATCTACAGATAAGCCATCAGAACTGTTATTATTAATATTATATATGCTTGGCATGCATTTTTTACTTCAAAACACTTTTATAGATTGCATTTCTGGTCTACTCTCGGTGTTTAGGGAATCACTTTTTTAGACTTTATAAAAGTTATTCTCAATTTATTTACGACATTTGGGCATATTCTTTGCCATTGACTTAAATTCTATCTTACAGCTCATTAGTTTTATGGGATTTTGTTCTCTGTACGATGTGGGAACACAGGAGCGCAATGATTCAACAAACACCAGTTTTACCAACCAGCCAGATTTAACAGGCTATTTCTTGTTGTATCCTATAAACACAGTGAGAAGCCAATCTGATATTTAATGATGCAAACCATAAGCAGAGGTAGTGTTTTGTGCCAAGATACAATATGTGGAGATTGCAAAAGCTCATAGTGAAATTTCTGGGGAAAAAAAATACAGCATGGAGGTTTTTGAGTTGTTATTTCGTGCAAATCAAAACAGAGTATCTTTACTGTGATAAACATAGAGATTAATTAGAAAAAAAAAAGATACTGACAGCATGAGAAAACACCTCATATTGTCTATGGAAGATATCTGCAACCAACTGTGCTTTTTATGTGAAAACTTTATCAGAATAGGATTCCCAGATTTACTTTCATGTTCTGCCATCCACTAAGAGACTGGCCTGAACGAAAAAGCAGTTTGCTTATATGGGAAGCACAAAATGTACTAGCTTCTAAAGAGGGCTTATTTTTTAGTATCTGTGAAGTTGTTGGAAGAATCTTACATAAGAAGATATTTATAAAGACTTAAAATTAGAATTTTCTTTGAGGTATCCTAACCAAATTACAGAAAAAAAAAAAAAAGATTTGTGAAACAGTATGAGGTATGTTTTTAAACCAGCCATTTGTTTTTGTAAAAACATTTTGTAGATCTCTCAAAAGGGAGACTGATATACTATCAGCATCTGCTGAACTGGCACAGAAGCTACAGGATACAGTGGACTATAAAGTGCTGCTGTTAACCACATATAGATAATAATATGAAAAAAAAGTCTTAAACATTCAGAATGAAATTGCAGAATTGCCAGTAATGACCTGATCCACAGTTCCTGAGTGCTGGAAGCTAACAGTACTGTATCACTGGAAATGCTTTAGTAACACAGAACAAACTGACATCACTACAATCCATCAATTTGCTGGAATTTCGTAACCACACTAGGCTTTATTTCTCAGCTATTGTGGTCAACAATTATAGCCAAAATACCTGTCCTCTTTTCCAGTTATCTTTTTTTAAATCATATATCCTTTGGCTAAATTTTACATGTATTTCTTCATTTTGGTTTCATTCATCCTTACACTTTTTATGGAATAATGGGCTACAATTCATGAAAACCCTCCTCAACTGGAGAAATAAATATTCTGTTCAATCCCCCAGGACAGATTTAAGATGTCACTGTTAGCTTTAGGATATCTGTCCGTATTAGTCATCCTGCCAGCACTGAGATAGTAAGAGAAAAGATAAGGGTCTGCTGGAAGGCCCATGAAGCCAAGGGAGTCTTTCTTTGACGTCAGCTATTTTGTAGCACGTTCCTCTAGCAGGGATTAGGACACAAAGAAGAGCTTCTCATGCAAAATTCTGTACTTAATTTCTTCATTTGCACTCATTTTTATTGAGCAGGCTCAGTAAAATCTACTGGGACTGTCATTCCTGCAACCTTTATACAGCTGTCACTGATTTCACTGATGGCTGAAAGAGAGCTTGGCAAGAAATGGCCAAGTGTCACAGATGGGGAAAGGGGAGGGCAGAGGACCTTCTGGGGAGTACAGCCACATAGGCCAGCAGGACCTATCATGTCACCTGAGGCCTGAGTTGAGACGGATGTGGAAAAAATGGGATCAAGGATGAAAGAAGCAATTAAGGGAGGGTTGTTTATTAGGGAGAAGACTGCAGCTGAGAAAAGAGGTACATGGGCAGCAAAAAGGAGGGTCAAGAAATGGTAGAAGTAGTAACAGCGAATGCAAACTATTTTAACCAGATCTGCTGGGTTAACTATCAGGTGGTCATACCCTTGAGTACTGCAGCCTGTTGTCCTAAATTGGAATGACCAACCAAGCCTGTTCTGAGCATGTCATGTGTGCTGACCTGCTGGCGTGGTCTGGAGGTTTGAGTGGGATGGGCACAGGGTAACATCCAAAGCATATGGATCAAGCATTCCGTGTTGCTGTCGTGCTGCATGTACCAAGCCTGACAGCCTCAGCCTCTTCCTGACCTTCTCCTCACATGCACACCAGCAGAAGGAAACCCTCTCCCACCAACGCGGTGTCATCTCCCCAAAATGGCTTCAGCTAAACTGATAAAGGCAGTGGCATTTTTCCATTGGCATAGCTTCATATGTATTAGGGACTTTGCCAGGATAATTTAACTGGCTAGGAGGGGATGATTATTTTTAGATGCCTCTACACAACATATGTATGCTGGAAAAATCATCTGAAGTCATTTCACTGCTTGCCTAGTTTCGAAGAAGGAGTTAAAGCCTTCAAATTCAGTAAGTGGAAGAGCATGTAATGAAACTGAATTGCCCATATTTCTTTACAAAAATGCTACATGAAATTATTGCATTCTTACATTGAAAACATTATTTTTCTGACAATAGTGACTAGGTGAAAACTAGTCAAAAGTCTCTTCCTTTCAAATAGTTTTTTCCACTGCTACTGTTCTAAAATAACCCTTAGATCTTTTTTCAGTTCATTTCATAGAGACACAAATTTCCTATAAGTATTACTGCCTTTAGATACTGCACAAATTATCCTGTAGTGTATTATCCTCACAGATATCAAATCCAAACACCCCCACTCAGGGTGTAAACTACTGATGCTGATGGGTGAAATAACTAAGGCTTAGTCTTCCAGCAGACAGATGCGCTGCCTTCGGGTGCCAGCTATGCTTCTGAAGTTTCCTTCAAATTATGAAGTGAGATACCACAGAGCAAAAAGAAATCATCTACAGGAGTCAATATCCTCAAAAATAAAAGGGGAGTTCTACAGCTCTCAATGAGAGATAGACAAGAAGAAGAAAAAGGGCTTGATCATTAAGGAGAAGACTTAATAAAATCTAGAGACCAGCTTGCGGAGAGAAATCTGACTGGTACCACACCAAGACAACTACAGTAGATACGAACCCAGAAACCTCACTAAATATATTAACTCTTACTCATTACAAGGTGTTTTTATTAAAACCTGTTCAATTTTTTCAGAGGTAGTGACTGAATGTCCACTGAATAGCACCTCCTGCATTCACAGCACATTTACAACTAAGCAAAGCACCATTCAGTGCTACAAAATGCAAACAGTTGCACAAAGCAGGATAACACTGGAGAATCCAGACTCTCCTAGGAAGAAAGCTGGGATTTGGGATGGTAGTCATTGCCAGCATTTTTCCTGTTTGGTTTAGCTACTAGAATATTTAACAGTACCATACATTCTTTTTTAAACGTTCTCTCAGGAAGAGGGATATTTTAGACATAGTGTGTTTTTTAATAGGAATAAGATTTTAAGCTGCTAAATAAAAAGTTCTATTTGTTGGGATTTGTGCATCACTGAAACAGCCCATAATTTGGAAGTAGATCAACGTACATGCAGTGTCAAAAATCACATTTACAAGATAAATAATGAAATAAACTGTATGCTTTTTTGTTGTTACTGCTCTGTGGGGAAAGCTTCTAACATGCAGGTAAAATGTTCTTCCCCTTAATTATAAACTATTGAAACTCCCAACAAATTTTAAAGTAATGAAATCAGATGGAAAGACTTGAATTAATTTCATTTTTTAAAAAATCATGATGACTATATATGTGGCAAATGCCTTTCCATAATTCTTAGGCAGCATTAATCACAGTTCTCCAGGTCTTTGATATAAAACTCAGATTTTATTTGGGGCCCAGATATAGCATTTGGCAGCTGTACACAAGAATGATCACAAGTGAAGCTCCTCTTTACAATGACTGTCAGTTCCCTGTTTCAGGTGGGTTGAATAAAGATGACATTCACCTGAAATACTTCAACTTGGCAAAACCAAAAAACCAACACGCAATCTGCCCCTAAATCATAACCTGATCCTGTTCCCATTTAAATCAGGAGAATTTTTTCTACTCACTGCTTATGTTCTTTCACAGAAAAGCAGAGATAGCTCATGGCAGCAGGCAAGGTAGGCAGCAGCCTAGAGCAGAAAGCTGCCTACACCACCCAGGAGAATAGGAGCGCGGTACTCATTTGCAATTCCACAGCCCTCACTAGTGCACTGTCTCACAACACAAATGCACTGACTGAGATCAAGGCCTTCAGATGAAATTTTACCAGGCTATGAGCACCTACTGTCTATAAGTCTCAGCTGCTCTGGAACTGGACATCTGATTTCTGAAACATTCTTCTGTCTTACAAAATTAGTATTACCATGTAAATCATATCCGGAAGAAACCTATGTTTCTTCATACTCACCAAATGAACCCTCAGTTGATGCTGGGAAATGTTTGTTTCTCTCAGTACTTTTTCACAGCTGGTGGATATTTTGTTTTGTTTTGTTCTGTTTTTTAAATCCATGTAAAACAACTCCAGGCTGATTTCTGTTCTACGCTGCACAGATTGCTCCCAGAAAAGACATTTTTCTTTCTGTGTTTTCAGAGAATATTTAAGTATTTTATATAAAAAGAGGAACAGCTTCATCAGGGATGACAAGAGACCCCCACTGCGGCCAATGCTACCTGCCTGGCAAGGAAGATCACAGCCAGAGATCAAATCAGACAAGATGAAAGATTGGAACAGGAAAGCCTCAGTGCTGCAAACCTGATCTGTTGTGCATCAGGCATTTCCTCCTGCTTTTGGGAGACAGGGATGGATATGACTTGCCTGGCTCCAGAACTGAATGCTGTCAGCCCAAATTACCTCAGGGGTAAGACTTCACTTCCATTCCTCTCCAAATCATCTCTCATTACAGGCAGTGGAAGCAGGTTTGTGTATAAGTGCCATAAGGAACCCCAAGAATTAAGCCAGAAATTCAGACTCTTGAGAAATAGGTGTCACAAAGCAAAACCTTCATGCATTTACCACAAAGGACTCCTGTACTGCACTTAGCTTTTTGATCTCAAATAAAGTCACTGGTCCCTTTAGTGTACAGGTGCTCAGCTCCTTGAAGAAAGGTAGGATAAAGCACATATTCAGTTTGTTAGTCTTTTTTCATCCCCCTTCATATAGACTCCTAATGTTCCATCTTTACGGTCTTCCTTAAGAGTCAAGAAATATAAGAAATCAGTGGGTGTTTTTAAGCACTTTAGTTGCCAAAGTATGACTTGAATGGTTATAATATGTGATTCAACTCAAATGAGTCTCTCTACATCCTCACCATTTCAAGATTACCCAAAAGATTACACTTCCGTAGAGCTGTCTGTATCACCAAATCAGAAACTTCAGATGAAAAGCAGGTTTTTCAAATTCTTAGTCAGAAACTATTGGAAGTGTCATTAGCTTTCCAAACTAAAGCATTTAGAAAACAATTTCACCAATATAGACGAAAACTTAGCAGGAACCCATTGATTAGAAAACACTGGAATTACTATTATTTCATTCAGGGTTTATGTGATAATAATTTCCTGTTAAAATGAAGAGAGGTTGTTAAAGATGTTGCAAAAGTACTGTCAGGGACTTCAACAAAATTAAAAATATCTTTTGATGTTGCCAAGAGAACTGGGAACAGTTTTTGGAGGGGAGTGTATTCTGATCTGTTTTGCCACATGGGAATACTTTCCCAAAATAAGGTCAGCAGCAGATTCCCCTTTAGGGCTTCGGTCTGTTAACAATGGTCAATCCCCAACCACTTGCATGCCTTCTGATTTGCGAATAGAAACCTGTAGTTTTGTCATATTCCTGTGGCTGGTAGCAAAGGATTTTCATATCAGTATAATGCTATATTACTATGTGCAAATGCTCTCACTCCTTCTCTATACTGCTATTACAAGTCAGTGTGCTGGTAAGGAAATCTCGGTTTCTTAATCTTGCCAATACTCTGCACCATGTCATGCACTGCTCATTAGGAACCACGGGCAACCAGACTGTCTCAGTCGATCAGTTATAAAAGTTACAGGAGCCTTTCTCATCTTGCTGGTAATAAAAGACATGAAGTCTCCAACTATCACAATTCTCCTCAGAAGAAGAAAAGCAGCAAGTGCTAATTAAAGAAGGTGCCCCAGTAGGCTGTGCATTAAATGTCTTTCAGAATGAACACTGGGGTGTGAAGGATGGAAAGTTTGCTTCCTTTTTCCACGACACATAGCTGAAAGTTAAACACCGAAAAGCTTCTCTGAAATAGTACAATCTCCAGCTATTTTTCCAATTTCTGTATGGTAATGAAACATCCTTAAGCCTTGTGTTAAGAACTTAACTGCAGCATTCAGTGGGCTTTTAGCATTTCAACAAGTCTAAAGTTTATTCTTTCAATGCAGGAGTTGGCTCCAGTCCAGCAGTGGATTTACTTCATCTGTCCATACAGACATGCTAGCAGGGTGGGTACTGCTGTAATTTGTGACTGGATTTGGAGAAGTGCAGGGTGAAGTAGTAAAGGACAGCAATGATTGAAAGGAGTTTCAACTTATAGGATTTTATATAAATTCTGATATACTGAGGCTACCTATTGGGACTACTACAGCATGTCTCACATGAGACAAAGTGAACACCTCACCAGTTGTGTGACTGAGGGAAATTTGCCAGTTGATGTATCTCTCTTGTAAACCCACTCCCATTTGTCCTATCTTCAAATGCCACACCAACCCTAGGAAATATCTTAAATTTCTCATCTCTTCCTTTCATTAGAGTGTTTTTCCCAATACAGAGTTCTCTTACTGTAGATTCAACTGTCAGTGTCCTGCTACATCCACAAACAATGCTGGCGCTTCTTTGCAGCTAACCTTTATGCATTTCATGAGAACTATTAACATGGTATTCCCACTCACCTTATTGCAAAACTAAGCAGCTGTGCTTTGCTAAACCTTTACTTAGAACTCAAGCTTCCCACACCTTCGGTATTTCTTGATACTCCTGCTAGACTGTCTCTTGTTGCTAACTCTCTCTCCTACAATACTAAACTGGAGTGTGTACTCCACCCGGGACCTCAGAAGGTCAACATATTTCTGTACATATTTTTCAGTCGTTACTTAGGGCAATCTACACATTAACTATTTGAGATTATTTTCTCTGAACTAAGTCTGCTTTCAGTAGCTCACCTGGAGCAGTTGCCCTGTCTCAAGTTTTTAGCTGACATTTTTGCAAATTAATATCTTCAGCATATGCGCACACGCAAATGTATTGCCCCATTTCAAATCTGATGTCTACATCCATCCTGCATAAGATCGTTAAACTTTCAACAGTTCTGCACTTTAGTGACAGCTACCAAAGACAGACAGAGAATGTCAGTGAGCATTTCTGAAAACAAGACTTAGCTTCCTAAGACCATCTTTTTCAGCTATCTGGAAGCAGTCTAGATTTATTTTTATCGTTGTAATGGACATTTTTATTATTGTAAGGGATTAGATGTCATTACTCTTCACAAAACAATATATTTAAATGAAGTCTTAAATGTTATTTTACAGGATTAATCAACACATCACAGCACCAATTTTCATTCACAGTGCAGAAAAGGTCAGTATGCAAATTACAATATGTTAAAAATGGATACGTTCTGAGTAATGCCCAATCAAGTTAGTGAAACCACATCCTGAAGATGAAGTTTAGCTTTTTCTTTTACCTCTGATATTTTGAATCTGTTCTACACACTAATGCGGGATTCAAAATGTCAGAGAGAAAAATGAGAAACTAAGTAACGTAGAAATAACATTTTCTGTCATTATGCACTACCTATTTATTCAGTACCAATCTTTGCATTACTGTTTCCATGAAAAAACACATTTGACTATCAATCACAGTTTATTCTGCTTTTCATCAACTTCAATCTTTTTCTATTTAAATTTGAGTAAATTTTAAAATTATTTACTACTTCTATATAAATATTAGATGAATATTAGAACAACGTAAGCACAACCTATCTTTTTTTTTTTAATCAGGGAAGCAATGATAATAATCTTTTAAGCTATTTGAATGCAACTATATAATGCTGTAATGTCCAGTATGATCTCTATCCTTTTGTAGGTGACAAAGAATTTTGCAATTTTTTTTTGTTAGAAATTGGGAACTTTTAACATCATATAAAGCCATACGCGAAATGATCCAAAGACCAATGACTTTCATGAATGCATGATTAGAATATTTTTCTTCTATAAATATCCGAGATCTTCAGATGGATGGGGAGGGAAAAGCAGAAATCATTATGTGTAGTGTGGGTCCCACACTTCACATGCAAGTTTGTAATGAAGAGAACAACTAAAATATATATAAAATTTGTAACAGTTATTGTACCTACAAAGTACCTACAGCAAACTTGTTCATTTTGCATATTTATGGGCATGATACTGGTGCTTAACACCTAACAGGCATAAGTTTTGCTGGGCAAGATTTCTCCAGAATAAATATAGGATTTGATAGGAATAGCAGTTGTATGCACATACATCTGAATACATACATTCAAAAAGTCCTTTGAGACTAACACATTCTGGAATAGAACATAATGGAAGACAGGCATGATATAGCAAAGTACACATAACTTTCCCCAGCTGAACTATCTTTATTTATTAAGGAGGGCTTCTGTTCAGCATAAAGCTGCTTATATTTGCAATTTTTCTCAGCCTCAGATTTCATGTAGATAGGCCTTCACACCTTTTATTTTTCAGATATGCTCTTCATGTTTTTCTTTCTTAATCACCACTAAGAAACTGCTGGATGCAATGTTGTAAAACTTCGAAGTTTTACAACACTGGTAATTAATACTGGAAAAATAGAAAGGAATAATATTCAGAGCCTATCTTCATTTGTTCTTCATTATTACAGGGTTTCTAGATCATGTCAGAAAAAGAAGGATATAAGGATGGAAAACACTGTGCTGTTACATATGTTTTAAGAATACAGACATGAAAATCTGACAGGTCAGAATAAGGATTGCATTACTTGGATGCAGTCCTATGTAGAGTGAAACACGGAGAATACAGCAATTTTCCCTGTTCCCTTCCTAAAAGTTCTCAAAGTTTGTTTTTGACATATGATGGACATTCAGTTGTTATCTTTATAAAAGCATCTATTAAACACTAGCACTTTTGTCCTAAGTGGCCATAAGTCCACTATGACAACAATTCTTCTTTAAGAAATATTAACGTTTACTGTTACCAAATTCCCTCTGCCATCTTATTATTTGGTCACACTTAGTACTGTCAGATCCTTCTACAACTCTTCTCAGTTGACTCAAGCACCTCCAGCAGACTTTATTATTTCTCATTTAACCCTTTATTCCATATGTTGAACCACCCAGATGCTTGGACTGATGTCTTGCAGGACTCTCTTGGTGATTTCCCTCCATTGCAAAACTTCATCATTTACTTCTTGTTGCTTCCTAACTTTTAACCTGTTATTAATTCATGACAGGAGTTTCCCTTTCATTGCACAGCAGCTTTAATTCTTTATAAGCCTTTGGGAAAGAATCTTATCAAAAAATATTAGAAATCCAAGTAGATTATAGCTGGATCACATTTTTTTCCCAAATCATGGCCTGCCCTGGAGAACTGGGTTGACTTGCAAATTTTGACCTCTCCTTGTTAAGCCAAGCTGTTTAGCCTGCATGATGAACAACACAATACTAAATTATAATTGACTCCCTGTTCCCATTCATTTCATGCTGCAGCACTACACTGTAGCTGTGGTTTGAGAGCACACATCCTGATCAGCTCCCTACGCAAATGTCAGAGTTTGGCTGTCAGAAAATGAAAAGTTATGAATTATGGAATTTTTTTTACAAGATTGTTATTACCCATATCCATTTTTTTATTTTCTTTTTTCTCCAATGCAATAAAAATGAATGGAGGTGTGGGAGAGAGGAGAAAGCATTCCTAGAGTTCGCTGCAAAGGAAGCTAACAAGCCTAATAACAACAGAGTAGCCCAAATTGAGGGCTTCAAAGCTCAGAGGTGATTTCAGAGCTTTGGGGGACAGAGGAGAAAGACATCTCCAAAGCAATTCCCTAAGAAAATAAGGTTATTGGAGTGGCTGTTCACCACTCCACCATCACCTTCCCCCCCTCTGTCCTGTTCTACCTGTTGGATGGTTTTCACTCAGCTCAACAGGGTCAGAAAACATGCAAGTTCTGGCAAGCGCCACGGCAAGGTGGGAGCCAGATGTCGGGGAAGAGAAGCCAGCAGTGCCTCCCTCAAACAGGGAGCTGGAAGGACTGGAAAACTCCTTGGCTGCAACCAGACACCCAGAGGAGGAGCAGGAGGACACTGTGGCGGCACCCAGCCTGGAGAGACACACAGCACAGCAAGGAGGGAACTGCATGCTGTTTGGTGGTTTTGTGCACAGTTTCTCTCCACATCTGTCAAAAATCTTTCCTGCTGATGTTAAATTTGTTGCTGATGTCTCATTAGCCAAAGTTTAAAGAAAACCCAGGTTGGGGAACAGGGGTCATGCACACCCTGGACCTGCAGCCTCTCAGAGAAGGTGAAACACAGGTGCAGAGAGGGACCTGGGATATCCAGGCACAGCTGAGGGGTGTGGAGCCACCAGCTCCCAGTAGTCAGTGAGCATGTCCTACCCACTGGCTTGGGCAACATCAGGCACCTTACTATGGAACAGTCTGCCAGGATGAAAACAAGGTCATCAGGGAACTGTCTCTTGGGTCTAGCCCAGGCTCACCTAACCCAAGAGGTTTTGAATTGAACTTTTCATTCAGAAAGTTGAAATTTTCCAGTTAAAACTGTGACACTGTTAACAGAGCTGTAATATATTTTCACATGGTGCTCCTGCACAGCTATAAAGCAATATTGTCACTGCGTATCTGACACTGGAGCAGTAGGTATGGGCTGATGATTTAATATTGAGCTTCATGTCTAAAGAATTTTGGCTGTCTGGTAAAATGGATAGCAGACATAAGCCAAAGTACAGTTATTCACACCCTGGTTTATGGTTTGTTTTTTCTCATGTTATGACACGAGACACAAAGAACACAGCAGAAAGGTTGCTATGTGCTTGAACTGAGAAATGCAGGATTCCTAACATAAGAAGAAAAATTCATGGTGATATTCCCATAAGTATTACAGTGCTTATCTCTTGAAATAACTATTCGAATATATTCATAGATACAGGTATATGTATAGACACACAACCAGAAAAAGCTTATGTCTTACTCGATAACAACTGCAACACACTGAAAATGGTTCACTTGCAACATACTATATCAAACTACAATATCCTGTTAAGTGACTATATTGCTACAGATTCATATTCATCCAAATAAATTATAAATAAATATGTTAGTACTACTAGAAGGGGTGTTTTCCCTAGTTTTATAATAATAATTTTACAGTACAATTCTTAGGGATCAAATTTTGGTAAAAACACTTTAAAGCAGGAATATAAGAGCCACAGCCACCTTTCCTAAAGACATTTTTCAAGCAAAATCCAGGTTCCCATTCCCTGGGTTCTAATGCTGGCAGCCAGTTACTTTTCCTGTAACAGGTTGAACAAGATCTTGAATATGAAAACATACCAAGCTCTAAGAATATTCAGGTCTAGAAATGCATGTTCCATGAAAACTTTTACTCTAAACTAAACTTCTGCAATTGTATATACATTTTTAAAAAAAGTAAAGGAAAGGTCTGAGGGAATCAAAGTACAGAATTGGAAGTGGAGGGGGAAGGGAAAAGCTTCCACAAATTGAACTATTATGCACTACAGAATTTTGCATAGACCCCACAAATAGGCAGGTTAGAAAACAAAAGAACATGAAAGAGTTAGAAAGAGAAACAATATAGGTTTAAAGAGCCAAGATTAATCATCTCTCTTTCCTTTGAAAGAACATTCCAAAAAAGCATCACCAAAATGCAAGTAAGACACCACAATAAAAAGATGTATTATGTACCAACAAATACTTAGTGTTTGAAGAGACATCACAAAAACTTCATCACAGCCTTGAAATAGATACTGAATTCCACAGACAATCCTTAGTTTAACTGGGTACAAAGACAAGTGGTTTACATGTCATTTTCTCTGTTTGGCTCACAAAAACAGGCATTTCCCTAAAATATTTTTTTTTCTTTTTTGCTGCTGGTAAGAAATTCAGAAGAAATAGGATTTTTGTACATTAATGCATACCTTTGCTACATTAACCTGAAAGAATTTTTTATTCTGTATCTTTGAGCTACACAAATATCAGAGAGGCAAATATCACAGATAAAATGAACCTGGTTTAGAAACAGACTTTCTGCCATGAAGGACCACAAAGAGAGGTAACTTTTTACTTTGCAAATAAAAAAAAAAATTAAATACTGAAACACTCTTTGAAATGTTAATATTTAATTCTTTAATAGCATCCTCAGAGACTTCACAACTCTCACCTAATTTGAGGGTAATGGATTACAGCAATTTTTATTGCTGCACTGGACATAATTCTTTTTTGTGTGTGCTTTTATGTTATGCCAAAATTGCCTAAGTGCATATGAGTAAGTTTAGGCGAGGGGGGGGAGAGGTTGGAGTGTGTGTTGGTTTGTTGGTTTTTTGGGTTTTTTTAAAGAATGTGTATACATTTAAAGGAATTCTTTTGCTTTCTGCTTCAGTTTTTAACAAGCAGAATTTCTGATCATGCACTGTTTCACTATTGTTCCTGTCTGTACCCGCTGCATCTGCTCCACAGAACTTTCCAATTTTATTTTTTTTTCTGTAAAACACATTGTATTCTGTATGTAAACCTTACACAGAACTGAAAACAACTTAATGAAATGTGCTTCACAGCCCAACACAGAGCCCTGCTCTGCATATGAGAAGGTGGCAGTGATCTGACCCCGGCTAGGCTCTGTGTTTGCCTCTCCCTGCCTTGTTCTGGCAGAGGAGAGCCCACCAGAAAACTGCTGGCTTCTCTCTTTTGAAAAGCTCTCTAAGTGCCACATCTTGAAAAGCGTAAGGAGGAAACATACATTTAGAAACACATCCACTGGCTGAAGCAAAGCCTGCAAAGCAGCAATGGAGAAAAAAGAAAAGAGAGAACTCACCAAAATACATCCTGATGTAGGGGAACAGTTTTGGTAGCAATTCTCTGCTTCTCTCTTCTTTTCCTTTCTCAGTCCCCCCCACTCCTAATTTCCCCATTTAAGGGAGAAAATAACAAGGCAGAAGACGCCAAGAGACTTTCATGACATAAACAATAAGGCCTTCCTGTGCCAATATTTCCTTTAAAAACACTTGCCAATAAAGCTCCTGGAGGCCAGCAAGAGAAAGAAATGCCGAAACAGCCATGACATGAACTTGGCATATTTTCTGACTCACTCACTTCCCTTGAGACAATCTCTCCAAGAGAATGCTGAAGGATAATGGGAAAAGAAAATTTCTTCCAGCGAAAAGGACTTCAGCTGCCCATGCTATACAAGAAAACTGCCAATTAACTTTATTTCTGTTTACCTACAGCCTTGCTCACACAGCCACCTCTGCTGACATGTTTCCTGACTCACACACACACTCATGTTTGTATATTCATCTTGCAATCCTGGTGTCTGAGAAAGACAAGGAGATTTGTCTCCTCTGAGAATCCTCAACTCCAAATAATTTCTGAACAACAGAGAAAATGATCAATAAACAATAAAGGGCAGCCAAACATTTGGCTACTTCACATATTAAATCCAAATTTCCCTTTTGCTTATCCCTCCTATTTATACTTCATAACTTTTTAGCGCCAGACACACTAGTCTATAAGACACTAAAAATGCTCATATACCTTGAGATATCTCTAATGAAAGATTGTCAAGATTATTGTGTCTCATCAATCTATCTCATTTTGAGTAATACCATGTTTTCAAAACTAAACGGCATGTTAAGAACCAGAAATTAAAATCTCTTTGGAAATCAGAATCTTATATGCACAAACATGCATTTACTCACTCACTCACTCATTCCTGGGGTATGGCTGTCCCCCACCTGAAGTCCCTCGTGGGCAGGCACACAGGGGTTCAGCTCTCTTCTCTCATCTGTGCCTTCGTCTTCACCTCCAGGGCAGGGGACCCTCCCCAGCAGGCTGGAGCCCAGCTCCTCTGGGAGAGGACAGGCCACTGATGTACTGATGGCCGGGGGCAATGTCGCTGCTCCTCCACGATGGGGTTGCAGTGGCTCCTGCTTTTCCAAGGGCAGGGGCGGGCAGGCTAAATGTGTCTCCAGCCAGGCTCCGCTCCAGGGCAACCACCCTGCTGCAGTCCTCTCTAACAGCAGACTGGGCAGCAAGCCCCCACCCTATTTCAAGACAGACAAAGCAGAAATTGCTGCTTTGGGGGAACTGTTTGGTTACCAGTCTCAGTCTTGCAATGCGGAGACACCACCTCTTCCTTCCACATGTGCCCGATTCAGTGGACCATGCACGGATCCATCCATCCCTCTATGTGAACCCTGCACCCTGTCGCTTGTGCTCACTCTCTTTTTCTAAGAAGGCAGCAAGCACTGCCAAGTGCTCCTCACTCAGCTCAGGGCTCTTACTATTGCTGGGGTTTCTTTGGTTTTGCATTCAACTCCTTAGATTAGCATCAGAGTATCACATATCAAAATAACCACTAGTGAGGATTTGCTGGCCTGCTCAGAAGAGAGGGCTCACCATACCTAAAGTTGCATAATTTTACTGTAATGTAGTTTGATATCATACATCACTGGCTTCTACTTTCTAATAACTTGCTTGCTGCTTTAGCATTTGGGCTTATGTCACACTCACCAAGCCCCCAGACTCTCCTCTAAGAGCCTGCCTACCCCTGAAGACCCTCAGCAATCATACCTAAACCAGTGCCACCAGACTGGACAAATATGGAGGTTTTTAAAATTTTATTAATTTTTTGGGCAATCCCAGCTAGTATGGTTCTTCTGGTAAAGTGTATAAATGGTATAGTATGCTATAATGATTACAATCTGCATTAGGAGTTATCTACTAGCTCACTATCATGACTGCTGGGCACCTTGTCAAGACACACACACACACACACACACGCACACACACGCACTCTGTATGATTCTTTTTTCTTAACCATCTTTTTCTGCCCACTTGCAAAGCCAACACTGGTTTGTTTTTAGGTTTGTTTTCATCAAAACCTGAGAAAATATGTGTTTTTTTTGTAACACCACCGAGGCAAGCCATCTGTGGTTGGCTGGCAAACTCTGAAATTCAGGGCTGGGGCAGAAATATTTAGGAGTCAAAAAAAGCTGACTTGCTCAAGAAATTAAAGCCCTTCTGACAATCTTCCAGAGAGCCCCTGAGGAAAAGGGAGGGAACCAGAGAGACTCAAGGAAAATGGATGGGAGCCCAGCGTTGAGATTCACGCCAGAACGGTTCCTGGCCAAGAAGGAAGGTTGGCAAGTAGACAAATACAGGCTTTCATAGGCAGCATTGTAAACAAGACATTAAAAATATTAATCCATTTAGATTTCAAGCACTGAGATGAGATTTACTTAAGAAGCAGAATTATGCTGGTAATGGCTCCTCAAACATTTCAGCTGAATGTCAAAACTTTTGCTCAACCATATCAAGTGAAAATACAAGGAGCTGTTGACACTACAATATTCAAACATTCAATCGTATGGCAGGGCTGGAAAAACACAGGGGAAGGCAAAGGAATGCAAAAACTCAAGCCCTCTCAAGGAAACGGCATTCACAAATTATTTTTACCTTTATTTCTACACCAAATTAATAAACTGAAGGGATGAAATGGTTTCTTAAAACCAAACTTCCTTTCAGAAATAATTTCAAATAAAATGTAAGTTACTTCCACCAAAATACTTTCTTTTCAAGTAGAAGCACTCATTTAGAACAGAATGGCATTCACGTGAAAGAAAGTTTAAGTAAATCTTGAACACCTAGGACTTTTAAAAAAGTTTCTTCTCTTGTGCAGGAATCAGCATGTCGCCCCTTTTTGCTTTAGAAAAAATACACTTATTCTAAACGGTTGAATATTTTAATTTTCTTTTTAAATGTATTGGAAAAGTCATGTCTCAGCAAAGCAAACAGGTGTTCAGGAAAACTGAAGTACAGAAATACATGCTTTTTTGGTGCACGTGGGAAGTGTCATGTGACTTTAAGCCCGATGCCACTAGAAGACTCAGATTTCCTTCTACATATTGGTGAACAGAGTTCACAAGCTCCTCTACAAAGGGGCGTGTCAGGGGAGGCCCACAGGGAAGATCAAGTGCCTTAAACAACAAGAAAAACATGATCTGCAATAACTATATGGGATTCAGTAACTAAGGAATTGGAAGATTCCTGTATTGGGTTAAAGGAAAGACTAATATTTGTTGAATTAATGAGGTTGATCCTGCACAGAAGTCCATGTGCACAGCCTGTGCTCAAGAGAGGTCTTTTTTCCACTCTCAGTAGCACTGACAATCATTGTAAAATGCCACAGATGGAAGAACTGAGGTATCTCCATTCAGAGCATTCTAAAGCATTCTAAAGAAAAGGTTCATATTGTCCATTATCTTCAGTCACTTAAAAAACCCCATTAACTTGGTAAAAAGGACAGGATAGAAAGCATCCCATCTTTTGCAACCTAGGATATACAATACAATAATCAGAATTATATTTCTGATCAGGTTCCTTAAAAAAAGAACAAAAATTAAAAGATTAAAAAAACCAAACCACTAAGCTCTTCCTTGCTTGTCTCTGTAGCCATTCATAAAATTATCTTAAGATTTCTACAGTATACGAAATGGAAGATCTGATCAAAGGAATACCTCAAAACAAAGTTAAAGAAGGAACAACTTTGTTCTGCTTAGGAGTGAAAAAAATAAAGAATCCAAAATTTTATAACAGTTCAAACATTTAAATGCAAATTAAAGCAGCAACATATGAATTATAGAAATTCTGTAGCACTCCTGATCTTATGAATCATACCATGAAATTTGCTTTCTGCTCTCTCAATGGAACCAAAATGAAATACTGGCATCTCAGGTATTTTGAAATGATACACAAGCGGCACATTTAATAGCATTAATTTTAATAAGTTAGCATTCTATCTCAGATGCATGTTTCAAAATGTTCTAGCTGAAGGTATTTTTATGAAAGTTATTTGCCTATTACATACCACAACTGGTGCAATTTCACCGTCCAGGGTGGCATTTTCATCCCACGAAAGGAGAAGCCATTAGCAAAACGCTGCTTGGCAAACAGCAGCTCACACACTGAAGCTGCAACATTATCCTGGCTTTCCTACATATTAAGCATAGGACTATGTTCAAAGTAAACATGTGGTCATAATTAAATAATAATTATGACTAACATTTGTGTAACACCATTCATCCAAATAGTTTAAAGCATTAGGTAAATCTGTAAACAAAAGGTCTAATCCTGCACCCTTTACTCACATAATACCATGCAGTTCAAACGGGCTATGTAGATCTTGTCTACACACAGACCTAATTGTTCTCAATTAACTCCATGTGTTAACACTTATTCCAGTGCATCTTGTTCCTGTTTAGCTTAATTCTCTCACTGCTTACTACAGGTGAATGTACTGTTTCTCTGATTTAATATCACTTCTACAGACACTTTTGGACACTTTCCTACATGGATCCCACAGGGATTTTAAAATCTTAATGCAGCCTCACCTCTCCCACATACTTCTAATAATACAAATATTCTTTTATAGATGAAGAAGTTCATTTGTTGCTACTATGTTTAAGGGACTGACCATCACATCTGACTTGCAACTGTAAACCCAGTTTCTATTCTCATACCTTAATCACACAAATAGCCTTCTTCATCCATCATGCTCCAGAGTAAAACCACAGGAAATGGTAAGAACGGGAAAATTCTGCAGTTTCTAAAAATAAAATATATTCAGAAGCAGACATGCCCAAACCACTTTTATGCATCTGCAGTACAAACGTTGTCTGTTACAACCAAATCAGTTAGAACCAAAGTATCTAACTGCTAAAAACCCCCCAAAAAATCAAGAACAATTTGTAGACCTTCCTGACAATTTTGCGTCAGTCTGCCTGTCAAGCAGACAGTCAAGCAACTGGACAACATGGGGAAAAATCAGGAATTCTTGAGTCAGATTTCATTTTGGCTATGCTACAGACAGCTACTTAACTTCTTAACTTTGACTGCAGTATCTGCGAGTCAAGTCAAATCATCTCTTCCACTTACGGATCTTTTGAAATTCATGAAAATCCCTATGGTTCTTTGAAGACAAATACTGTTTACCAGTGCTAGCTGCTGTTAGCTTTTAGCATTTTTTATCTTTTATTTTAAATTTTGCATAGAAGAAAGTCACTCCCACAACCCACTTGAACCACAATTTAGTGTATTTTCCTTCTAATTTTAATTCGGCTTTGCAAGAGGTATACTCAATTTTAGTTCTTATATGTATTCCATGTAACTTTGGTATACATCAGAAAACATTGTTTTTTAGCACCAGAGAAAAGCACAAACTGTCATCTCCTACCAAATTGCCAGCAAAGCTCACACTAAGCATGGCAGTGAAATAGGGTGGAGTTTTCCCCTTAAAATCTTCAGATGGGTTCAGGCATTTCTCTGATGTGTTCATTCAAAAGAAAAATCCAACAAAACAATAACTGTCTCACCTAAGCACAATGTGATCGAACCTGAAAAGAATCTGGTGTGACAACAGCAATCCCTACTACAGAAAAAATCCTGCAACTGTTTACATACTGTCAAGGATTTCTCATGAATTCGGAAGAAGCTGCATGGCTGTTAGCTCCTTGTTCACTGATAACACCTACAGCTCTGTACTCTTAATCCCATATATAGATAGGGTTTGTGGACCCTCTACGAGTGAATATGTGAATATTAATGGTTTAATCCACTATATGTTAATGGCTTTGTTTTAATAAGCAATGAAAAGGACATGTTATATTGAAGTGCATTGTCTTTACATGTGAGGATGGGGTTGGACAGGTTTGCTTCTCTTGTCAGTTGTACAAGCAGCATTTGTTGGCAGCACACACAGGAAGCAGACAGGGGAGTTCTTTCACCCTGTCCAGTCGAAAAACCAGTAGAGGTGCTATGCTGTGTCCTTCCAGGACACCCAGAGCAGTGCTCCTTCTCAACAGCACCTCCACATTTGTTTTTGCAGTGCCTAGGACAGGACTGCAGCAGTATGAGCCAAGCAGTCTCTCTCCCTTCCCATGGACCAGATCTTGACAGCTGTGCAGAGACCACAGCTAAACATTGAGCCGAGACAGAAACCAACAGCAACTCCATTCAGAACTAGGCTGTAGTCTCCTCTGTTCCTTATCTGTTTCTCTTGTTCTCGGGTTAGGCCAAAATGAGCCCATAACCCTGCTGGCAAGAGCACCTCTGGCACTGCTCCACATCTTCATTTATAACAGGGGCAGGCATTACAGGCAAAAGATCCTGTGGGAAAATGAGTGTCACGCTGATGGGCACCACAGAGCTGCCTATAAATACAGAGACTCTCGACACTATCTCTTAGCAAATCTATAATCCTGGAGAATTTGTTCACAGTAAGCTGTAAATCATACCACGCAGGATACAATTCACTGATGCACCACTAAGCACAGCACTGGAACAATTCATGCAAGGCTTTGACAAGGGTTTCTCGTGGCACTGAATTTTGGCCACGAGGGCTAAGAAACTATATGAAGTGAAAAGGAGCAGTGTGTTACAGGAAAGCACACAGGACAAACAGGCTTGGTAGTTTGGACTTCCAGAGCTGCTTATGTGTGAAAAGCAATTATCAGATTTGACACAATGGCAGGCTAGTCCATGCTTTCAATTCCCTTGCAGTGGTAACTGGTATTTGCTTGGAAAGCTTTTATGTTAAATGCTAGAAATCCAGAATTAACTCTGCCTGAGATACAAGGTATGATAGTCAAAATAGCCAAAAAATTTAGTTAACATTATCATAGGTTATAAACTGCAATATCTCAGGAGTGTTCCTGTTAGGAAAACCAGCAGCTCCAGAGGATAATAACCATTTTGGGCATTTAAGCTGAATACCCATGAGTCATGTTGGCTGTAAGTGCATCTAGAAAAGATAAGAAAAAATGTTCAGGGGCAGAAAGCAAAGTCAAAACCTTTTCAGAATCTAATCAGGACAATCAAAAGTACAAACTTCAATTTTTCTTTCATTTTAAACCAGTCCCTTCTTACTTCTATAACTGCCTCTCACTATCACTTCCATCATTTATTTATCACATGACTCACTTATAAACACACTCTGGTACTATCCGAGTTTATCATACCACTGATTTTAAAATTTCACACACTGCTATTTTGGGGCTCTTGCATCCCTGATGATGTATATTCCAAATCTCTGCAAGTACAACATTAACATCCCAATAGTAGATTTCTAACATGGAAGTAAATAAAAGACACAGTAAAAATGCAACTAATATCAAAGCAGTTCTTCAGACCTGACCAAAGTGTTGGTCACATTTAACACTGAACAATGAACAGGCAGAAGCCACTCTTTTAAGAGAGATGACCTTCCTGAGTGCAAAACACAGGAGAGATACTGATGAGATCCTTTTGTTAGTCTAATTTCACTGGCTCTGACAGATTTTCTCTAGGCTGAATAGAAAATGACTACAGAGATTTCTACAGATCTCATATCTGAGCAGAGCAGATTACATACTCTTCTCAATATAACCTTTGAAGCCTTCCTTGTTCTGGGGTGCAGCAATCAAGAAAAAAAATCCACCAGTGTCCTCAGGCAATTTCTACCTCATTAGGGTGCAGCAGAGACCATTGTCCATATAGAAATGGCAATTCTTGGCTATTTGTCTTTGAAATGCTGTATATCATGACACCTCAAACTTTCACACTGTGACACATCTGATCAGCCTCTTTTTCACTGTATGAGTATACTTCAACTTGAAGCTAATAATAAACTTACCTCCCATTGAGATCTCTCTTTTTTTTTAGAAGTACATAATCTAAAAAGGAAACCTGAAAATAAGCCTAAATTTTAAAATAAAATATAAAATGTGGCTTCCTACCTTATACCTGCATCACCTTCTAATAAATGCCATGCAGCTGTGGGGGGGCATTTTCAGAAGGGAGGAAAGTCCTAGGAAACAAAATGCTTTTAGTAGAATTCTGAATGGTTTCATTGAGTATTTTTAGCCTGGCCTCTTGAGAAGCTCTGCAAACATTTGCAAAACTCTAAAACAGAGCCAGGGTTATGTCACTATCTTTGGTACAAATAATTTGCTAGGAACTATTTTATTCTGGCACAGGGATATATCAAGAGAGAATGCGTGAACTGGATTGTTTTCTTTTGGATTAATGTTGTTTGTCAACTGAAGGCTGTCTTTATGTGGAAAGAGCAAGGAGCCAAGAAGTACATTTCACCATGCCAAAATTAAAGGGAGGAGCTCAGAAATAGTCTTTTATTACCTAATTAGTTTTATCAAATGACACAGATCAACTAACAGGAGATAACTAATAGGAAAAAGGGCTCTAATGAAAAAGTAAGTTATCAGCTGGATGGTCTCCAGAAAACAATTATCTCTCTAGGTAAACAAGTACTACTGTTGGGAGGTCAGACACAAAACACAATGAATGGAGGTCTTCTCAGGATACCAGCCCTCAGTGGAGTTGAAATAGATGAAAAAAGTAGTGGGATAAACTACACTGAGAAGAAGGGATGACTTGTTATTGAAGAAGCTAGTAACTTTAGATAAAATTATTCCTGGCCTATAGATATTACACCAGCTGCACCAGCTGGTTGTTTTTTGGGTTTCTTTTTTTTTTTTTTTTGAAATACAAATCAAGTACAGCTTTCCAGATTAATATCTCTATTCAAAAATGAAAATTAGGACTACAATAAGAACAGCCACATTCACCTACTCAAGAACAAATTACCAGAGTAAGTTTTTTACAGCTTATGAGAAAAATGGTAGTTCACAGATCTTATTTTATCTTGATTGCCCTCCTAAGACTGGAAAGGATTATCACAAAAAGGAATACATAATTTTAGATTATATTCTGCTTTATCCAGAATAACAAAGTGTTGTATCTGGAAAGTCACATGTACTTACGTTTCCTTTCAACTACTTTCACAGTTGCATGAACTAAACTAGTCAAACAATTCAAACTCATGTGGCTCACTTTCAGATTACATCAACTTTTAATTCCTAATATGAACCATATTTTCATGTTTCCCATTATTATTTGCTTATCTAGTATACCCAAAATACAAAAAACTTATCCAATTATTTTAGCTAGTAAAATGACACTAGACACATGTAACAGCAGAAAGACGTTTAAGAAGCCTTGCTTAAAAAAAAAAATATCCAAAAATGAGAATTTAATTGACTAAAGACTTGTGCCCCCCAGCAGCTTGAAGAGAAGCAACAGCAATTTTTACAAACATCCTTTGAAAATTGGGAGTCATGCAACAGGGGAGCTTTATTATGCTATTCATTCTCTTCATCTTCCCCCTCATCCATCCTCAGTTAATTTGAAAACAGACAGGGCAAAAAATTTATGGGAAAATGCTCTGTCTCTTGGGATTCTGCAGTTCCACCTTTACTGCAGAGCTGTGGGGACCACAGGAAAATTTCATATATACTTACAGTATGCTGTAGCCAGGACTTCTAGATGCAGAACTATGAAGGGAACCTAAAAATTAGTCACTCTAAATGGAAATACCAACCACTGCCATCTTAGAACTACGTCAAGAGTGGGCATAAGATGTTAACGAGGACTTGACATGTCCTGGAAAGGGCAGAGTAGCACTGCTGGGAAACAGTGGTCCTGTTAGCATGCCTTTCCCTGCCTGGAAATGCAGAGTTACAGACCAAGTCCTAGTTCAGTTAAAATGTCTTGATGACTCTGCATCCAGCTGAGAGCACCTGCAGCGACAGAGGATTCATCCTAGACTGTTGCTCATCCAGACTGTCACAACCCTTTCCAAGGGAGTGCTGACATTCCCATCAGCCTGCAAATGGAACAGGTATCACCATTCCTCTGCGTCTCAACAAACTCAGTGGGGTATTGGATTTTGGGGACTCTACAGTAAGATAGTCCAGGAAAAATAAAAGAAAAGAGAAAGAGCACATTACAAGAACGCAAATCAGTGAGCTCATGCAGGCACAAATAGAAAGCAGATTTATTTGAGGAATGAAATAACCAGTGGATGAACTTATTTCATCTGCCATCCACCTTTAAAGCCCTGCAAAGAAAAGACTGTAAGATTCATGGCCTTCACAAGATTCCAAATGACTCCACAAAGAGTGGGGATTCTCTGCCAAAAACAGCCAGTCTTCACTTTCCTCCAGAGAGTCAGTCCTTGGCAGGCAAACCTTAATCACTGCAATATCCAGGCCTGCACATGGATGAGGTCACTGGTCATGATCAGCACATCAGCATGTGTGGTACAGATCCCTATGCATATGAGAGCCAGTTTTTCTCTAATATATGATCATCCTTCATTCCCACAGAACAGGGCATTACCACTGTACTCTTTTCTTGTCTCCCTGCCCCACCACTACCTTCTTCTTCTTGTTTTTTCTGTTATTTCCCCTTACACTGGAACTGACTGCAAGGCATGGTGCCATCATACTGCAGCAAAATCCTCCTCAGCTCTGCCCACCTTGAAAAGACTGACAAAGGAGGAAAAAGTGGCCAAGCCATGACAGTGAGCAGGTCCAGAAAAGTAACCACTGCCATTCTCACCACGATCACCTGGATATTCAGTCAACCACCTTCCTTCTACCAAAAGAACTTGCCTAAACAACAAATTACCATTTTAACTGCACATCCTTTCTCTCACAGAAGGTTTCTAGCAGGGTTTGATCATATGTGCTGTGCATATACGCTGAATTTCAAAATGCTTTGCTTACTCTTTTTCTTTTAACCCTTTCCCTCCTGTGTCCCTTAAGCAGCAAGTATCTACTGTATCTACCAGAGAACTAAGCAGCAGAGATTCCTGTACTCAAATTCCAAAATCCAACTTCTTAATGCTGGCCCATTCAAATTTATACAGCTCTACCTATAGCATTGTGAGAAGACTCTTCCCATAAATGGGTATACATCCCAGGGTGCAGCCCGAGCAACCTCCTGAGATCATCATTCCTCCACGCCTACAGCATTCCTGCAGACAGCTCCTCTGAAAATTATAAGCTTTAAGGCAATGGTCTCTGCACACCACCTTCCTTTTTTGTGTCTCCCTGGGAAGGTTCAGCCTTCCTGCCCCAGCATACCCAACACCAGACTTGTTCTGATGGCACAACGTGAACCCATCAAAACAAACAACCTGAAGGAAAGGTGTTCATGTTTACTGCTGTTTTTCCATAGCACACTGGTATTTTCAGTCTGGTCCTAGGAGTACTAAGGCTAGATGCGCTGCATCGCCAACCCATAGTCACAGTAAATACCAAGACTTCTCCACAGGGACTGAGTTGGTTTAGAAAGCATACCTCAATATAGGAAAAAAATTATTATAAGGAATATGGGCAAGAGAGGCCACCCAAACAAACAAGCCTCACTTGACCAGATCACTGACCTTGCCTAGGAACACAGGTACTGTACGCAGGAAGAAAGTTATCTGTGCTCAAGTTGCAGTTAACACCCAGATTCATAAGCTGTTTTCCACAAGAAAAAGCTGTCTGTAAGGTCAGAAGGCAATAAATCACGCTGCATAATGGATCAGCTTATTGTTTAGGACACACACACACAGAAATATCAAAGGCTTTTTGAAATTAACAGTGAGTGATTATGTGAGGCAAATGTACTGAAAACAGAGCAGAGTCTCAGCTAGGGGTAGAGAATATTCAGCCAAAGGCTTCCTTTGACTCCCACTGCAAATAACGTGGTAGAAAATAAACAAAAGGATGTATTAGAAGAATGAAGACTGAAGGCTTTCCACTAACTTATTGTTTTTCTGAACCATTAATTGCTAGACAGCTTTCTATGTCACAATAGCATTTCAATTACTGAGCTTTTATATGATAAATTCCCTGTACATTTTTGAGCATGGGCAAAAATTTTCTAATTATTCAAACATGTCTAATAGAAACAGTTATAAAGGATAACTGAGCAGTTGGTCCTCCATTTGCTGTTATAAAACGCAATCTATGCAAACAGATGATAAGCAATTAACAGGTTTAACAACACATGCGATTAGCTGCAGTCACATTTAGATAGACTGATTCTTGTGTACATTAAGTGGATTATTTAATTAAGTGATATGCATTTCAGCAGAATACACTGGATGAGAGTGTGTGCAAGTTGCATGCATGTTGAAAAGAAAGTGTCCTTGCGAATTCGTTACACACACAGGTGGGAACTGTGACATAGACTGTTACTAAGGATTATCCAATACTTCCCATAAAATCTGATTTTCACTTGCTTATAATTTTGTCAGACTAATTTTTTGGGCTGAAACTTTCCATGTTGGATGTGTGCTTCAGGCTATTTTTTTTTACTATAACCAAAATGGTTTAATTATTTCCAAGATAAAAGCCAGGAGAAAAAAAAAGACATCATTTCACAAGTGAGAAACTATTACCTGGTACCTCCTCCTTCAAGAATTCAAATATTCCTCTTATTTTAAATAGGCAGAGAGTGCATTTTAGTCAGGGAAGTGGCTCTTGCCAGGCCAGTTAAAACCAGTTCAAATTTCATAATACTCTGAACCTCAGCAAATTTGTGAGAGGTGCTGGTTATTTGGTTTAATGTCGGGTACCAGTGACAAGCGCCATTCCCCTGCCATTGCTGCTGCCCATCCTGCAGCCCAGGATGGAGGTCAAGGAAAACCTGCTGGAAAGAGGAGGAGAAAGGAGGTACATTTGGCCCATATAGACCATTTCCACAGAAGAAGAAACTAGAATCCCATGAAGAAGAGGTTAAAAAGAAGAGGATTTAGCTGACTGAAGTGACCTGGATAGTGAGTTTATAATGAAAAAAACCTGCCAGACAAGGTCACGGGTGGGGTACAGTGCCTGACTTTGCAAACTCTGTGTGTTATGTGTGTGCAGCACTTAAGCAAGAATAAAATGCAATTAAAAGGATATAATACCTTGATACCTCAGAAATGTACAACGCAAAGCTAATGTTATCAGATACTGACTATAACATGCTGCTCCTAAATATTTAGGCCACTCCATGCAGGTACACTGTTATTGAGACACTAAGCATACCCACAACTGCAGTCAGAAATAAACCTTTTTATCAGGAGAAGATCCCTCTTTTAAAAGCATATATAAAAATACACTCCTATTTCCATGATTAGAAATGCATATATAAAAAAAATGAGAAACATGATTTGAAGTGCCTCCAACAGTAATCAGCTGGATAGTTCTTACTGAGTCTTTTAAGGAAACATGCCTTGGAAAATCTTTCCTGTTTCCTTACAAATCCAGCTATAGACAACTTCATTTCATCAGTCCCGGGGAAAGGACACAGGAGTTACAAATCATGACTGAGAACAAAACATTAAAACAAAACCCTCCGGAAGGTCAAACAGTGTGTTTACTCTATAGCTACTGTGTAGGCTGGGGCACACCTCCTTAGGCACCTATTAGCCAGTCGTACTAGCAGCAGAGACTCTGTGGGGGCAAAATCCCCGTGTCTCTGCCTTCAGAGCAGCTATAGCTCAGACCAAGCTCCGGTGTGTTTGCTCCACCACAGCTGTGACATTCCAGCCCTCAGGGTCACCCTGCCAGAAGGCAGTGGCAAGGATAGGGCAGTCCTGAACTGCTGTCCTCTGCAGGCAGAAAGTGGGATGGGAAATCCGCCTCAGCACAGGAGAATTTCTGATGTTTTGCAGTGATTTTTGATCAGTAGCCAAGTGTTGGTTAATCATTGACCTTTCTTGTGTTTGTTGCTCAATATAGAGAGGGCATTGCACGTGCAACTACACCACGGTCCAGAGTCGAAATGGGACAAAGTAAGGCAGAAATTTTCTTTGACTGGGGGTTCAAGGTTGTATCCAAAGATTAGTCTTAGAAATATACAGATTCTTTTTTCTTTCAATCGTCAGCTCACTTTCTATACAGTTCAGCTGTTCTCATTTCAGCAGTGAATTCCACTTTTCATAACTAGTTGATTATGTGATGAATTAGTCTTAAAGGCAGAAGATGAAAAGCAATGATAACTGTGCACTTGAACACTGCTTTTCTTCCTACCCCCTACAATACTATTTATTCCCACAGATAGAAACTTCAATACTCATTTATGACAACACTATTTTCATGGATTATGTGCTTATTAATGCTAACTTTCCTTCAGCAAAGAAAATCACCTTCTCCCAGGAGAGAGAAGATTTGCAATTTCATAATAAGTGCAGCATCTCTTAAGTAGTTCTAATTTTAACAGGATGAAGTACATTTTTTTTTACAAGGATGATGGAACCATTACACAGCAAAGCGCTGCAACCTTTTCAGAATGCAAGTATTTCCTTAGATAGAAGAAAAACAAATCTCATTTTTGGTGAATTATTATTTTCTTATTATTTAAGAATACAGACATATTGGGACTTTGCATACTGTGCATTTAAGAAGAAAAATACACAAAACCCAAGAGATTCAGAAAAGTTAGGACCTTGAATAATTTTCTTCCATCATTGTAGTATAAACTATTAGTTAACATTTGAAGAATTTAGGTGATGAAAAGGAACACAAGTGGAACTTCACAAGAGATGTATTTGTCAAAGACATGATCTACTCTCCAGGTCCCATTTCTCCATTGTATAAAATTATCTCCAGTAGTACTGGCTGATGTGGCTTATGCTCCCAATAATGTGGCAGAAAAGTGGCCTTGGTGGATACATAGGTTCTCCTCCCCTCCGATTTCGGATGCACTCAGTCTTAATACTTGTAACTGTGATTATTTCTTCCCTACAAAACTAACTCTAGACATAGTAGAGGAATTAAAATATAACTTATACAGCAACTTCTTGATTTATATTTGATCTAACTGCTAAACTGCCGACTAGAAACTTGCTAGATCTGGCCCAAAAGTCACCATCAACAAACTATGGCAAAATGTGTGTTGGTGCACATAAAGAGAAAAGAATTGCCTCAGAAAAGCAACACAAAGCACCAAGTGAATCGGAAAGAGAATGTGAAAGGCAGAGGGCATGCACTGTAGCTCTTTCATGCTCTGGTTGGTTTTAGTGAGCTTGATTTATGTATAATTAACCATTTTTTCCCCTGCAAACAATTTCATTTGAAGCTGTGCTATCATTTTTACCCCCCATCCTCCTGCTACAGCCACATAAAGCAGTTCAGCCTAACATGGTGACAACTGAAATACATTGCCACAGCAAGACTCCAAACTCTCTATGTTTGCATAAAATCTGACTCTCTTGTCTTCCTCCTGCTCCTCCTATCATCACAAGAATGAAAGAAGTTCATAAACTGTAACTCTCAGTCTAATAGAACCTTGGCCAAAATTCAAGCTTGATAATTAATTACATTCTGTCTCTCCAAATTCCCACACTAGGCTGACTAAAAGAAATAACTCTTCTTCCCCCCCCCCAGACAACAATGTTTTATATGGCTAATGGACACAGCAATTCACCTCTGAGAGAGCTAGGAAGTTAACTGGAAAGAAACAAGAGATACTTAAAATACCTGGATAAGACAATGGCAGCAGATGAAAGACTATTGTAGTAAGTTTTAAGTGTATGTCAACACAGAGGCTAAATTATTATTCTCTAATTACCCTTTCATCAGAGAATAAAAGCACAGACAATCATACAGAACAGGCAGCTGTGAGGACTTGGTGTCTGAGGGACTATAACAGACAGAATGATTTGGGATAGGAGGGTATTTGAGACAATTCAGACATGGTTATGAAAAGCTGATAAATCAGTAAGGTAAAATACATTTAAATATAGCACCAGATCTCAATAAAACACAGAAGGCATCCAAACCATTTCAGTCTGAAGAATATGAAGCACTAACACTATACCATGATCTTAGACAGCTGTAAAAGAAATCACTACCTCATGCCACTATTCAGTAAATTACCAATATATCAAGAGAAGGAAAACTATTATGATATCTGTACTGTGCACATAACACAAACCACTCATCGCGTGGGGATTGTAATCAGAATTTTCTTCCGAGGCTGACATATGAACACTATAACCTTAAGCAGCACTCTTACAAGATTTTATTGATTGAGTATTTCACACATATTTGTAAAGGACTTAATTAACTTCTTTCCCTTCTGGGACAAAATGGTGTGCATCATCACTGAAAAAGATCACAAGGCAGGGCTGACATGAACGGTCTTGCTAACACCGCATGTATTTCACACTGACAAAACCCAGTGCAATTCTTTCTAAATACTGGAGATATCATCAATAAAACCTGTGTTGTTCCTTCCTTAATCTGTCATATTTGATGTCCACATCACTGTTTTTATAGATGCTGTGTAACCTAGAGGTTGCATCCATTCAAGAACAAGACACTAATATATGGTGATAAACTATTTTTACATTTCTCATATTACTATGGAGAATATATGCAGTGGATGTTGCCAAAAGCATAGGATTGTTCTGTTTCCGTTTAGATCCTGTTTCTGTTTAGTTTAGGTTTCTAAAAAGTCTTCAAGTTCTAAATGAGAAACAGGGTAATTTCAATCCAGCTTCAGTTGAAAGCTAGTATTTGAAGAACTAATTCAACTCCCATCCAATTCTTCATTCATTGCACTCATATTCAATCTGTAGGGCATAAACTTCCAATATTATTATACAAATAAGGTCCAGGATACTACAAGTATAACATCCACTGCATACTGCACCCATGTGCTGAGGCTCATGAGGGGAAGAGGAGGGGCAGACACTATGTCTTCTCTGTGGTGACCAGTGACAGGATCTGAGGGAATGGCCTGAAGTTGTGTCAGGGGATGTTTTGGGTTGAATATTAGGAAGAGGTTTTTCACCCAGAGAGTGTTTGCGCACTGGAACAGGCTCCCCAGGGGAGTGGTCACAGCACCAAGCCTGACAGAGTTCAAGAAGAGTTTGGACAATACTCTCGGGCACATGGTGTGACTCGTGGGGATGGTCCTGTGCAAGGCCAGGAGTTGGACTCAATGATCCTTGTGGGTCCCTTCCAACTCACCAGATTCTGTGATTCAGTGAGATTTACTGCAACCAATTCAGGCATCTAAGGCTTGGAACCGTACCCCGGTATCAACAATACATGGACTGGGCAGAGATACAAGAAAACAGCTCAGGTAGAATAATTAGTATCATCAGTTTTCCAAAACAAATCAATCTTGTTCAGCAGCAGAAATGCTGGGTCATTATATAATGGTTGAGCTGAGAGAAGCAATAAAAAATCAAATCTTTCTGAGCATAGAAATGGTAAGCAGAATGTTTGCATGAGTGTTTCATTTATTATACTTGATGACTTGTTAGTAAGTAGAGAGTTTAACATCAATTCTGAAAGAAAAAAATATTTCAATAGTTTTATATCTTTGTGCCTTAGATTTCATAAGAAAATTCCAAATCAATAACATATATACAAACTTGTACAATATATGATTTGCATATATTTAATATATAAAAGTATCAAACATTCTGTGCATGCAAACACACATAAAAACTATGACAAAAAAATACTTGTCTAAATATACTGTTTTCTATTACAAAGTGGAAAGGATGGAGCCATGAGACAAAGATTACCTCTATGCCAGTGTTTGCTTTAAACTGAACTGTTCTAGAACTATCATCCCCAATGTGTATTGGAACTTTCAAGTCTCCAGTAAACATGTAGCATGAGTTAATTCCTATCTTTTATAGAGCTGTAATGGAATTTCACCAATTTAGGTGCAATTATTTTCAATTTATACATATGACAATCAAGGAAATGAAGTATCATAAAAAGGGTATTTAAGTTTTATTTTTCACTCAAGTTTAGATATCCCAGTGCCTTTTTTTGTTGTGCTAGCTGGATATTTATACATTTGATTTAGAATGTATTATCACACAACACTGATCATCAATATTATAGTTTTCTTGCTTTCTCCTTATTACTCTCACGTAGGGAAGATTGGCAGTACACAATAAAATAGCTCTAATACTGTTTCAGTGTCAAAACTAATGGAAAGCACCACAAATCCCAATACTGTAAATCACGCTTCCTTCCTCCTCTTGGTCACAAAACGTCATTACAGCTGAATCCAAGCACAACACACAAAATGTTTTCACAGTGTTCTGCATGGGCATCGAGCCTTTTATCTACAGATCCTAACAGAATGAATGTAGAATTTCAGTCTACAGACTCCTCACAATACATAGCTAAAATATAATACAGAATAGATTATATATATACAGAAGATATAATACAGAAAAGATACAATACAGAACTAGATTAGCTGCCTATCGTTGCATCAGGGCACATAAAAGAAGTGCTTTACTTGAAATGCACTTCCCAGTTTGAAGAGGATTCATATATCTGCTTTTTCAGATGATGCACTCAACAGCCCCCTCAGTCTCATCTGGCAGCTCAGACAGATCCCAAGGGGAATTTATGCTCCTATACTCTTGATGATCAAAACAGTCTCAAAATAAAATGAAGAAGTTGCTAATTCACCAAAGCTACTCTTAGCTCTAGCTGGGTATCCTAAGCAGGAGGAAGACAGGCAACAGCAGCAATATATGGACTTCCTCAAACAAAGGCATTTAGGGTAAGTCTGCTCAGGATCAGACCTATTCTCAGGGTTCATGCCCTCTACAGAGGGGGAAATCTCGTTTATCAACTCTCATCCAGGTGGCCTCTTAGGAATGTTGGACTTTTCCAAATAGAACATTTAAAAGAATGAGGGACTGGATTATCATTTAACATGTTATGCAGGGTACACCTCTTAAATAATCAACTCACACATAGATCCTGAATATACAGATACAAAATAGATATACTATAGAGATATAGTCACAATATCGATACTCATCTACTGATCCTGACTGACTGATCTTCACCTTCAGCACATATCCCAAATCAATGCAGAATCCAGGACTTTCTGTAGCGGTTCTCTCTGCATCTTTGAAGTCTTTGGTCACAGGTGCTAATTCTTCCCAGAGCTGGTGATAACCCTTGAAATGCCTCACACACTTGAGGAACAAAGACCAAACTACAGCATATCTTTTGGGTCTTAGAAGAACTTTTCCTAACTACTAAATGCAATATAGCTGTCTCCTTGCAATGCCTCCTTTTTTTTTTTAATTCAGTAATGGTAATCACGGAGGTTATAGCACTTGAGCTTAATTTTTTTCATCTCTTTACAAGCTTTACAAAACACTGAAGATCCTCTACCTTTCTCTGAAGGTCATGGGATTACAAATGAATATGTTGATAATTAGGACAATACTACAAAGCATTAATCTGAAATAAAGACCGAGACTTTAAAACTTTGTAAGGAAATGTATAAAAAAAGCCCAAAACCTCACAATGCTAACAATGAAATTCATTACAGTAAAATGGCCAGTCCGCTTTTCTAAGACTTCCAGAACATCTGAGACACTGCTGAATCTTAGCAACCTAACTAGCAACAGTCTGATGTAATACAGGTAGGATTAAAAAGCTTTCTTGATTTCAAAGAATATACTGGAACATCACCGGGAAAAGTGACTCTTTGGTAATGTAAATCTACTGATGATTTTCATTTACTACATATAATGTGTATGATTCAGTTCTCCATTTCCCCATTAATTTTATATCCCTTGTCATGGACTGTTGCTGGTTACCCTGACTGACTGGTACCACTGCAAAGCAAGAAGAGAATCAGTTTTGCAGATTTTAAGTCCAAGACAGCTAGTAATAAAAGAAAATATATGGACATCTGGATCAAGAATATCTTGAACAGGAATTTAAAAATGACTCATACAATGGAGCCATTAAATTGCAGAATTACTGAACATTACATACATTACAGAAATGCTGCTTATATTTTGTTTTATTGACACGGTAAATTACCAGCTTGTTCAGTGTAACACATACTTTTAAATGATCTGCTCAGATTTATCAGCATAACTGGATTTATTACACACATGTACACACCTGCTTTATAAAACATATCAACTGTGCCAAAACGACCACATTGGAATCCTCTGGTGCTCATCCAAGAGGAAATGCATTGAAAGCATCACTGAACTGCCCTAAGAAGCCTCCAGTTGTTAATGAAGAGATCACCAGCCAAAGTAGAAAATATTATTTGCTAATCTCCATGTCAAAAAGATTAAAGAAAATTTGCTATATTTTGGTCATTTGGCCATTATTACACAAGGTGAAGACCAAGACTAAGAATTCTTTTCTTGTGAGAAGTGACTGGTATCTTTACTGTCACCCTAGTTCCTTTTTGCATAAACACTTAAGATTTATAACAGAGGTAAAAGACAAAGGCCTTGCAATACATAGATCGCTTTAGAAAGCTACAATACAAGAATGAAATAGTACCATTATTAATAAATTTAGCAATGAATAATCACAGGTCTAAGAATTATCATTATCTGGTTGTGATTGTGCTAACAAGTAGGAGTACAACACATCTCATTTTTGAATGGCACTGTCAAACAATTTTAAGAAAATATTTTCATGTGAGTGTTCCTTTCAAGATTTTTGTGGAAACTGGAAATGGGAGGGTTTTCTTGTCAAGATTTTTGCTCTGTTGTGTATATGCAGTAATGGCGTTAGAGTAGTTCTGCTGAAGAGTTTCAAATCTGATATTTGCTATAAAACTTCAAACGCAAATCTGTGAACTTCTCAAAACATAAGAAGAAATAAGAAAATTGAAACTTGATACTCCAAGGATATCTTTTCCTATCCTAACATTGCACCTTACACATATCATTATAGTCACAATATAATTACTGCTCAGTTTGCACTTTTACAAATAAGGGATAATGTCAGAAGTCAGCATCCCTCACTCCCAATATATTTTCTGACATTCATAATGCTTATAAACCTATATAAGATCCTTAGGGCTTCCTCAAGCCTATTCACGTAGCAAAAACGACATGAATACCTATTAAACTAAGTAACTAAGTTCTAATCACAACAAAGGTTTTATACATTTTCATAGAAATTTATACAATTTCATAGAAACCAGATTTTTTTAAAGCAAACTGTCAAAAGTTCACTGACAATAGACTCCTACAGTTATTTTTTTTCTTTTCATTCAAAAAGTAATGTTTTGCATTAAATAACAAGATAATACTACACTAATCTGCATTACTCAGTTAATTTACAAAGGGTTGTTCAGCTATTTGTTGGGCACTCGATCTACATCTTCATGGCTATCCAAGAGTCGTGCACAATCTTGACACCTAGGAATGGTGAATCCACTCTCCAATATACTGGAAAAAAACAGCAAGATGTGCCACATTTCCAACAGCATCTGGGAAACTTTATGTAGTCACAGCAAGTTCAAATATGCTCATTGTCCAAACCAGCAATTTAAACAGCCCTGATCTACATGTGTGGAAAAGGAAATCACTAAACACTGATTCTTTAACCATTTAGGGGAAAAAAATATTATTAAGTTGTGTTCCTGTTTAATCTCATTTTTACATAGCTCAGTCTCAAAAAATTGATCTCCATTTCAGTAAAATCAATTTGATTACATCCACGATGACAGCGAAAGTATTTTTGTCAGCTGCAACTGAAATGACTAAAATCCAAATACCTTCAGAGATCACTAAAAACTTCAGTAAAAAATTCAATTTTTATATTCAATTACCTGGCAACTATCTCAAGAGTAATAGTAGTCTATTTCTTGCTATAGGATGCAGAAAATTTAGATCTGTATAACACTATAAAAAAATCATGTGTATAATTATTACCATATATATCACAAAGTGGCTTTCAGATCACTGAAAATTTTTATTAAAATAATGAAATTGCTTGTAGAAGTGCCAACAGATAACAGTGTAACGTTACCCTACTGATGTATAATTTGAATGCTATGCAACCAAAAGAAATCTGTCATAACACCCCACACAATACAGAATAGTCAAATGCTTTATTCTTCCTGTCAAACAATTAACTGCTGCTTTTTTAGATCTGAAAGTGAGCATATAAATATTATGCTAACTTGCAACAAAATGACCTGGAATTCAAATTTGGATTCACAGTTAACATACATAACTTAAACAATCTTCTCCTGTAGAATACATAGTAAGTAATTAATTGAGGGAAAAAACTAAAAATCACGTGCCCAAGTAGAGGACAGAGTCTTTATATTGCTTGCATTGGACTTATTTTAGCCTTGTTCACCTTTTATGAAACAGTACAGCTTTAAATGGTAACATCAGGAAACCTCTGAGCTTCAAGAAGAAAGGTTAGCATCAAGGAATTAAATGCAAAAGCAGTATTTTAGTTTCAGATGTGCTTTGCAAGAACTGAGTTTGCTCTGTGTTTCTGTTACAAGTGGCTGACACCCTGCACAGGAAACACAGTTATTTTCAACTACTCCTGCAGGAAACAGCTCTGGTGGTTCCCTCTGAGGTGCTGTCGCTGCACTGGGATGACCTCTCCCTTTTCTCAAAAGGAAGCATGAATATTGTATACAGTCATCATCTTTCCAGTGGTGTCAGAGGTTGCCTCCTCTCAGCGCAGCCAGCAGAACCGCATGCAAGTTTTGAGGAATTCCACAAAAGGAGGAGGACTTGGTACCACATCTGCTCCCCATCCTACCTCATCAGGGACAAGCACCCCAACTGTTCTGTGCACCAAGTGAGGAGATCACACAAGGATGCTCCCCTGGGGGGAAAGGTCTGAAGCACAACATGCCTTGGTTTCAGCCTGGATTACCCAGTTGTAAAGGAGACAAATCCCATCCATATTGTAGCAGGAAGCCTAAAACACTGGTCATGGTTCCACCACAAAGTGTAATCATCTTGCTGTAGGAGATGATCACCTTGTACCACAGGGTTTTCAAAACAGTTATTGTAGGGAAATAAACATTGTTTTAATAAAAAAAATTACAGGTAAATTTTAAAATTATTTTGATTCCAAACACTAAAAAAATGCTGTGTTTTTCTTCCTTTCCTGAAACAAAATGACTGCATATGCAAAGACAGAACATCTCTTACATGATCATGAGCAACAAAACACTCTTGGCAGTATTTACCCAGTTTTAATCAGCAGACAAGAGTTTAAAAAAAACAACCCACAAAACCAAAAGACAACAGACTAAAAATCAAATAAATAACCTACCTCAGGAACCATAGGAAGCAGTACCATCTCAATGAAAGTCATGATTAAAGCTTTTAACTCAACTATGAACCTTCCCAATTATTTCCAGCACTGAGTAACATCCTGAAGTTAGCAGCACTGACCCTCACTCTTGGTTCCCTGCTGCAATGCTGTTTTCTGGCAGAGAAAGAATCTGCAAATCGGAAGTATAGCCCATATACAAGGCAGACTTCAAACAAAGGACCATTGTCACAACGAGGAGCCTACTATGAATAATCTCGTTATTGCAATCATGAATGATCTGACTCATGAAGTGTCTGCAGTGATGTTTCAGGCTACAATCACTCACTTATACACTTATACACAAAGCACACCTGGCTATTTCACACTCCCCCAGCAAATAGATGCTTAGTAATGCTATGTGGTTTTATAAAAAGCCCGGAGACAGTACAGCTGGAGTTAAGAGGAAATTAATTCTCCTACCATTATGTATTTATCTTTCCCTTCTTTAGGAAAGGGGAAGAACGCCTACTCCTACCTAGCATATTCTGCTTTTCACATTAAGATAAAACACTTCAAATCATTCAGGATACAACCAAAGAAGCCTTAGGCAGCTCTAAGTACCCCATACTCAACTCGCACTGATCTATGCCCTGAGGAAGCCAGCCAGGGTGGCCAGCACACACAGGTCACCTGCACCCACCCACCCCAGCACACGGGTGCCCAGCAGCGCACCTGCCTTCGCCATCCTCATGGCCACCTCGGGCTCCGCCTGTGTGCGCACGGCACCGGGATGCAGGGACACACGCGAGGTGAGGCTGCACTGTGCTTCAAGGGTGCCCAGCCAAAAGATCTTGCAGTCTCTTAGAACAGCCCTGTTTAAAAAAAATGCTGGTGACACAGCACGGCACAGGTACAAAGCTGAATGAACCCTGCAGGGGTAACACCGCTTTTGGTGGTTCTTCCACCTTAAGTGGGAAAACTGTCATTGTCAAGCCACTAAGGATTAATACTAGAAAATAAACATTACAGAAAATATTCACAGAAGGCAAAAAGAAAGGTGCAAGTAAATCAATCTACATTCTTTATAAACAAGAAACCAACTCAATTTAACTGCAAAACTCAACTTACCGATCTTTTGGCAGCCCTAGCAGGCAGGAGTCCATAATGTGATAAAATGATTATTAAAAAAAAATAAAGAATTGAAACTTAAGAGAATACATAAGTGTTTCTTAGTAAGGCAAATTAAGTTTCTTTATGAGCATATTTCCAAGCTGAACACACATTTTAACTTGAAATAGAGGGATTGTTTTGTTAAAGCATTATGTAGATGTGAAGCTGCTTTTATGTAACTCAATTTATCAGAGAAACATGTTGTATCATGTTGTTAGAATATTATAGAGATAAAAGGATAATAACTGAAATATTTGCATATTTTTAGTACAAAGAAATAATGAATGCTAACAGACTATTTGTTGTCACATTAGCTTCAAACAAATAAGAAAACAAGTGTTGATTTATTACTATGTGTCTTGGGCTGTAGGATGGTAAAATTCCACTGACTGTAGTTTAAATAAAGGTCTAGAAAACTAATGGAAAAAAATCCTATCAAGCTCATAATTGAGGACAAATTGGTACAATGTGAGGTGTTTAACTTTATTAAAACAATTAATGAATTTACCTTGTTTATTCATAGTAAACTGCAATTTCTTACATCTGCACTTTAAAGAAGTGTTGACATGTTGAGGGTTGATGCCTGTCATAGTTTGAAATTGGCCCCCCTTGAAAGTTCGAGGGGCTCAGAGGTGATTGGGTGCCAGGACAGTGTTCCCTGGAGAGCCAGTCACCACTCATGTCGTTTCGCTTCTGCTCAAAAATCTTATATCATGGCACTGGAAATGGTTGGCATTGCAGTCTTGGTTGTTTTGCTGTTGGTGTCTGCAGTGTGTAGGTGGACAAGGCCAGGGGATGGCTGGGCTCCCTCTCTTCCCCTCCAGGGTGGGGAGAGGGGAGCCCTGCGACCCCCCAGCTCAGCCTTTGGCTAGAATTAGAGTCAGCATTTGGAGTGTGTGCTGTGAAGGAAGAGATTCACAGCACCTGAGATAAGAGGGAGGATGCTAGGCCTTCTTTCCCCCCCCCTGCAGCTGCGGGATGCTTGGGACAGTGCATAACTGAACCGAGCTGCCTGTGGCCAAGGCTAGGGGGCTTTTTCCCCCCACTGCATTTAGGCTGGGGGGGAGATTTGAGGCTCAGCACTTGAGCAGAGCCAAGTAAACGGGCTGGTAAAGATCAGCTCTGCTTGGAGAGAAATCCCAGGTGAAATTGGAGACGGGCCAGAGAGGCTCGGGAGTTGCCTTCAAAGCTGACCAGGGCAGCTGAGAACTAATGTGGAGGAATGAAGATTCCAGGACGTACGCTTGATAAGCTAGACACTGCAGCAGCCTACGAACAAGGTGAGACACCGAGAGGGAGAACCACACAGCACAGAAGAGCAAGGACTCAAAGCTATCTTCTCGGACTTCATGAGGAGGAGAGACTGCAACAAACAACTGCTGGACTTGGTGAGGAGGGAGTGTTCAGGAGCCCAGAATACTCCCACGGCAGACTGTGTTACACATCAGGCTGCTCCTGGACTAAAGTTAAAGGAGGGGCTTGAAAGGACTGACTGATAGTAATGTAATATATATAGATAGATAGATAGATAGATAGATAGATAGTTGCCTTTAGTTCGTATAGTATTTATTTGTGTAAGTAAATGTATATACTTCCCCCTTCCCCTACAGAAGCCTCTGGCCTGAAAGTTTCTCTCTGGTGTTAGGATAAGTTGTTGAAAAGGGGTGGGGGAAGCTTGGAAGTTGGATTTTAGATTTTTAATGTGGCTCAAACTGCTACAATGCCATACCCTTCAAAAATAACAAACCCACTGAATCTGTCCTGCAAAACTTGGCATCACCTCTGCCTCTGGAGTCCAGGTTCCCAGCCTGGGGTCCTGCTGCTGCAGGCAGACACATCCCTGGTACTTTTCAGCCACCATTGTCACTGTGACCATTTCCAGAATCTGATAATTTTAATTGTTACCTCCCAATCTCTACACTTAATAAACTGCAGATGAGTTTGTAGACCCTCCCTTTGCAATGCTAGCCTCAGTCAGTTAAAAGAGCTTTCTCCCCTCCCTTTGCCTCACTGCAGCAGGCAAGGCGAGGAAAGAGAGGAGAAGGAGGAAGGGCAAAATAAACTTGAGCTTGCACATACACACATATGTTTACGCATACATGCATGTACAAATACATAGTCACATGTATGCAGTACACATACAAATACAGGATGTATATATAATTATAAATTAAAAGTGGAGCCCTGAATTCACATACTCAGCAGCTGCTTTAGCTAATGACTCCAGGTTTTGCTCCCGTTTTATACTGTAGCTCAGTGGCAAACCAAATCCAACAGCTGGTGTTTGATTCAGCAGGTTGGCTGCACCAAAAAAATTCTTCTGAAAATTCTCTCCATTACACCTGATACCCATGAAGGGCACCTGGAAGGTGTGTGCTCACACCACTGCAGGGGTAAGTGCTAGGCAGCAAATGAAATGAGATGTAAAAAAATCATCATATACCCTTAATCGCATGCAGCAGTAGGATCACATTTGAGAGTACTTAAGGGATTTAAGAAATCAATTTTAAAATAGTTTCAGCTTTTTTCAGAGACGGCAAGTAGATTAAAAGAGTGTTTATTTCAAGTAGTATAGCTAAGGTCCTACAACTCCATGTGTAGATATCCCTTAGAGAAAGAATTCCCTTCCATAGCTAAAACCAATTCTACTGTAAACAGATCAGATTAAACCAAAATGAGACATTCTGAATGTAGTATTAGATTGTCAGCATATTCCTTTGTAATTCCACAGGTATTTTGGAATGGCACAGATCAACCACAGATAAATAAAAGAAAGAGCAATTCCCAACTATGTATTTGTAACTATTTTCTCATTCCCTCACAATAATAAAGTATTCTCCCGTAAATGTCATGGAATTACAGCATCTTAGACTTCATTTTAGAAATAACAGAGATGTTTCTGGGAAAGAATACTTTTGGAAGTATTAGCAGGCTATTGTTCCGTTTATGTGTAACTTGAAAATTTTGAAATTTTAAAACTTGTAGAAGCTTTAGACTAAAGTTTCTTAATGTCATTCTACTAAGAAAAAAATAAATACAGTAGAAGCATAACTCCAAATAAAATTGCTGACATAGTCTTAAATACCAAGAAGTAGTGAAAAGTCCTGAATCTGAATTAAAAAATAAATTTTAAAAAATCAAGTTGTGATGAGATTTCTTAACCTAAGTCATTAGTTGTCTTAAAATTTGCAGCATATTATGGTTATTAAGCAGAACACATTTTTATGTGAGTGCAAAAGTTTGGGACTTTCCTCATATGACCTTCCTGGCATACTGCCAAGGCTCAGCTCTTGTTGACATTTAATCTGAACATAATCCCTGAAATCTCTGCGCCATTACTGGGTTGCATGGGAATGATTCCCTGACAACATACACGGAATTGTGCTGTAAATTTTATTTTCAGCTCATAGCTGTTCCTCTTCCTTACCAGCTGTTGCAAATTACTTGTTTGAATAAATATAAATTATCTATACCTTATTTTGTTATAGAATCATATAATACCTAAAAGATAAAACAAGTCCAACATTTCTTATTTTAGTTGTTTTTCTACTGATGGCTACCATATTGTTAAGGGAGTAAATTCCAGAAAACAAATAATGTTCAGCAGCTGATGAAAAGCCTGGGTAACGAGCTGCAGTGGCGCAAACAACCCCATTGACTCTAAACAGGAGCAAGACCACACTGCAGCAGAGGGACCAGGGTTCCAGCTGAGGGTACTCACACTTGAGACTGTGGTCTGAATGAGCAACTGCCTTTACAAAACAAGCATAGACTTAAAAGAGCTTTTTTTATATTCAAAGATGCCTCTGATCTCTGAAGCCAACTGCCTTTTTGTCATGAATGCTGTGAAAAATCAGTGTCCAAGATTTCCACATCTGTGATTTTTGGCACTTGTGCAAGGGTAGGAACTGAATAACTGATGTCTGAACAACACTAACGAAAATGAGACAACACAGCAATTTGTCCCACAGGAAAACATGGAAAAGCCTCAGAATCACTGCAATAAGTGTGGATCTCTCACTGTTTTCTGTGTGCTCAAGATTTCACAAGTATTTCCCCCCTGTATTCCCTGTAGGAAGGATCTAGGTAGGCAAAGCAGCACTGACTTTAATCTTACTAATGTAGGTCCTAAAAGCACTGAATCATACAGCAGTAAGAGCTCCAGTATGGGACGCAAAGACCTACCCATTGACCTGCATACTTAGTTCAGCAACAATCTAAGTGTCATTACAGTTCATGGGAGCTAGCGCCAGTCTACCTACATTTGCTGACATCCAATTTCTGCCTGAAGCAATTGAGACTTATTTACTGAGTGATCCCAACATTTTCCCTTTCCTATGCAAATTAAGTAAATAACGTGAAAAAGAAAGATTTATTATTCCCTGCAAAAGATGAACTCAATTTAAGAAAGTATAAAACTATGACATATAAACTCCTAATTTTCAGCAGAAAGCTTGCTTTATTCAGCAGGCTCTTCTCCCTGTGCATTAACCCCTTCCCCGAAAGACTTTTCCTACACAAAGTTGACCAAAGACCATAATTCTGTGGGAAGAGAGAAAGTGCTCTGAAGCACTCATAAAGGCTTATTTTATTACCTCTAAGTTACTTCTAATGCTAATCTCTACATACATGTAAACAAGTATCCTATTTCAAAGGTTTTCCTTCGGGTTGGGGTGCAGAGGACCTTTCAGTTCTTCTGCTCTTTAAGGAAGCTAAACTCCAACGAAAAATAGGAGCTACTTCTCCAGTCCTGTTTCCTACATCAGAGTGGCTTGATCCAACCAAGAGAGAGCCGCTCAAGTCAATGGGGAGCTGTTAATGTTTGGTTTAAGCCATGTAACAGTGAGAAATTGAGAAACATGTTTTCACCTGGCCTTCAGCCATGCACAATGCCACCACTAATGAGTGGCTGATATAACGAGACCTTTTGCAAGAGTCATATGTGAGATGAATTAACAAACACAATGCACACCTCACCCCCATCTCACAGAGGGGAAATATCATTGCAGCTTTATCATAAGTGTGTTTAGGTGTTCTGATGCCAGCCTACTGCCAAAGGAATTCACCGATAGGGAAGGGCTAGGTCTGTTTGCAATGCAGTCCTCCCTTGGGAGATGCATTTCACGGCTTCCAGCCAAAGCCTCCAAAACGCCTCCAGGGTAGCAGTTGGGCTGGAGCTGCCCCATCACGCCCTTCCACTGCAGCCAGATTTGCCTATTTTTGCAGTTGGCACCACCAAAGGCTACAAAAACCTGTAGTCAGCACAATCCCTTCCAGACTTCAGTCTCTTCAGCTAATAAATACTGAGAGCAGTGCATAGACTGGCAACAACTGTAAACATAGTTTAGATGGGAGACTCTGCACCTCTCTCAGTCTTTCTTTTTCACAACAATTTCTGTGTGACTTTTACCATCATGTCCCTCACTAGCCTCAAAAGAAAACTGCCTACCACACCAGCTTGTAAAAACATCATTTCACCTAGCACTGCCATAACAAAATCCTTTTTGTTCAGTGTTTCTAATCCCCATGATAACAGTGCTGGACACAGTGTGTCATGATGAAGAAAATAATACTGGTTTTAATATGACTCAGCAGTGGTTTCTTCCTTTGCTGCTCCAGCAGCACCTAGAACAGGCTCAGGAGCTTAAATCTTGATGCTAAATACATGCTCACTGAGTAGCCAATCCTATCATTTTCAAGACAAAAGAACAAGTCTGTGCAGCCCACAGCTACCATTGATGTACATCCTACAAACAGTACACCACATACTACCTAAATGAAAAATGCTTTCAACAGTGAGTGAGGAAGACTATGGTTTTAGTAATGTCTCCATTTGTAATTAAAAATTCAGACAAGAGGAAAAATGTCAGAAAGACAGCAATCAAGGATTATAAAGAATATTGCATATACAGGTGCACCTTGTACAAACAATTTTTGGAACACATTCAGTCAAAGCACCATCAGTGCTCAGGAATTCAATGTTCCTTTCCAACAGAGAACTGCAGATGGCTTCACAAACTAGAAGTCCCACAGAGGAAAGTAAACACTACCTATTTTCACATAAAGTGCTCCAAAGCAAGCCTGAAGAGTGAAGTTAAAAAAAAAAAAATCTATGTGTGCAAGCAAATGTAAAACTGTATGTGCAATTACCATGACCCTGTGTGATAAGTAAATATATACATACCAGAACAGTAATTACTTATCTAACTTGCTTTTGTGGGCCTGTGATGACACTGGCTTTGTGAGCTACTGCTGTATCTCTGCTTGCAAATGAGCTGCATGATGGAAGACCACTCTCTGGAAAGCTCATTCAAGCTCAGAGGGACTGGGTTTGTTGTGATGCTAGTGTGACATAAAACTTGAGTTGTGCTCCTAACCTGACTCTTATTCAAAGAGAAAAGATCTTAGCACTATGAGGTGCTGTAAACTTGAGCAGATGGCCCACAGGGAAGAGGAGGAGGTCGCTTGATGTTGTTGTGCATAACAGCACCTAGTGATGCAGTGAGGACGTAAACATTTGTATTTCAGTATCCTCTGCAAATGTTAAGCCTGAGAGAGGCTGGTCTAGTCTATAAAATGCATCAGAGGCTCAGGGAGAAAAGGCAGAGCCAGTTCAAATCCGCATCTCTACACTGTCTTCCCCCGCAAAACATTGTTACCTCTTCAATAAATGCCTGCTGAGAACAGTCCCTCTCCCACGCCATCCTGCCACAGGTGTCATCTGGGAATGCGCTAGTTGGCATGGACCAAAATCATGTCACAGAATGTGCTAGAAATTAAACAATATGGACAACCATAAGATACAAGTCCTGGCCCTGATTAACTTACTCATGCAGACAAAGCAGTGGTGGAGCAAAGCATAAGTGGAGTCTTTAAAGCCCATAGCTGTGGTTAAAATACAAACATCAGAAACAGGGCGGTACAGCAGGACCAAACACTAAGATTCCGAAGTTTAGCCCTGTAGCCACAACATGACCCAGCTAATGCCACAAGAAAGCAGGAAGCACAAAGAAGTTCCAAACACAAAGTCAAACTTTTCTCTGGAAATAAAGAGGCCAGAAGATGAGCGCTACAATAGATATCAGGGCGCTGGCAAAGGCAAAGTGTGAAATGGATCCTTTCCAGCATTCAGTTTAGGAAGACAAACACTGTTCACAAATTCACTGTAGCCCTGCTTATTTTCCAAGCTCCTTAACTCATGCCAAAGGGCCTGGACTTTCTGAACATCCTGTTCTGTTTCCTCCACCGCTAGTCTTAGTTGTCAGTACTAAATGTCTTTATTTCAGAGTCACATTTTCTATCATTTTATTCCAAACTCCTCCCTCTGTAGCTTTTGTATTTTACCTCTGGGTAAGAGTGAAGACACGCAGATTAATGAGAAGTCTGAACAGCACATTAAGTTACACCTATTGTAAGAACCCTCCTCTGTAAGCACCCCAAGGCACTGCATAAAAATAAAACTACACCAATCACATTTAAAACTGACAAAAAGCTTGCAGATAGGGGCATGCCTTGAAGCATAAAGACTGATGGTTAAATGAATTTATGATTCCCCAAAGTCTCAGAGCCACATGAACACAGACCATTTCCCTTGTCATTGCCTGCGTGCATTAGTGATCTACTTGGATGTAAAGCTAAAGAATTTTCATGATGGCCTACTGGCAGGAAAAATATTCACACCTGACAAGGACAGGAAAACAGTTCTAGTCCATGAGTAGTAGCTGGTCATTTCAGGGATTTCCTATCTGATGAGCAGCAATTCCTCCTGTGCCTCTCAAAGGTGGCTGCAGAACACATTTCTGCTCCTGTCTTTGCTCCTCCACAGCTGCGAGAAGTCCAAGGTACAAGTGGACTACAGCAGCACAGGCTTGGGCAGAGACAGGAATGTCATGTGTCACCCTACTGACTTAAGCTCCCAGATCCACTGCTCTTGGGACCCCACTAATACCACAGGAAATGATAGCAAAGACCTTGACGTGGCTGAGGTGCACCCTGGGTCTGGCTCATCCACCCGCACAGGCACACCACCTGGCCACTAGGTGTGTGGGAGAAGGTGTTTCCCTTGGTACAAGAGGGAACTGCTGCTGTCACGGAAGTGCCAGGAAGCCTGTCACATGGACACAAAACAGTCCACCTCACTGCTCTGCCATAAGACTTCCTATCTTGCTTCCTTCCTTGTCTTTCCCACGGCAGGCAAGGCTGAGACCAAAGCATGCAGTCAGAGTTACAAGGAACCAACTGGTGATCTTATTTGCCTTAAAACAACTGCATTTCTACACTGGCCAGTTCCAGTGCTCAAGCAGCCATGGGGCACAGCAGATGCTCCCACAGGAAGCTTAGATCTCAATGGTACCTTCAAAGCACCCCAGAAAGGAATATGGATGACCCTGAACTTGGTCTCAAGGTCATCAGGAGCTGCTGCTGGCTGTCAGTACCTATGTCATGAGACTGAGCAGCAAAGCTACAAGCAGCAGGCACAATCCCACTGTGCTACAATCCCCCATGCCCTCCATATAACCCTTTTATTGGAATCCTTCTGTGCAGCTCCTCATTCGTAGCTACTGGGCTGATCATGCTGTTATCTGGAAAGCATCACTCGTGTGTAAAGTTCCCATGTAACTACTTCATCTTGCCCTGCCATTTTGAGGCAGAAGTGGTTAAAGCAATACACAGGTAATCAGCTGGTCCTTGTGGAGATTTACTTCCCTTTCTTGAGATAATTCAGGAGAATAGAACTATGTGATGCACTTGCAGCCTCTTCAAACAAGTAGCATTGGAAAACAGCTGTGGCCTGCAAACCTTAACAAACAGTAGTGTGTCTTACATTACATTCAACCCTACTTTAAAATTATGTCCTTATTAACACACACACAAAAGAGGAAAAGGATGTAGCACAAATTAAAAGTGAACAGGAGGCTGCAGTTTCAATAGTGAAGTCAAGTTAAGGCCTGAGTGCCATCAAAACTTATATCTGTTCCCAATTACTTTGTGTGCAGCTGAGGTGACCACCAGCACATGAACATTCTAAAAATTGTGGAATTAAAAAAACACAATTAAAAATTCTTACGTCTGCCAACATAGTGACAATTTGTGAAGAGCATTGACTTTAGTAAGTTAGCTAAAACGGAGCTACAAATTTATGAGGGGGACAGAATAACATCAAGAAGAACATCAAGAAAGAACAGGAGGTCCTCAACAATGCTGCAATCAGATTTTGAAACCAACTTAGGCCTGTGTATTTGAAATCAACCAAACAAACAAAGCTTATGTATCAGTTAAGAAGGTCTGGACGGACAAGACTTCAGGCTCACACTGCTCAAATAAGGAACACTTTCTTTACTATCTGGCTTAGAAATCACTTGGATTCCAAAGTGGCCATCTAATGGCCAACAGGAAAGCAGAGGAACTATTTTAAGTAAGCATCACTAAAAATAAAATAGGAGATGCAATGAAAGGAAAAAAGAGAAAGTGGTCAGTGATAAATACAGTAAAAAGATTTTTCTATTTATACTTTTAAGGCTATTTATATTTGAAAGTTTTCCTTTTGAGACACTGACAGGCGGGCTTCCACATTCATCAGTCTGGAATTCATTCAACGACACAGTATTTACAGAAACATGTAAAGGTCAACAGAAATAAAAAAGACATTAAAATTAAGTTCTGTCACAATTTGGGGTTACAATTATCACTTCATATTCAAGTTCAGCCACACATAAACAAAACATTTCCCAATGTTACACTGATATGCATTTTGAATGCTCTCCATGAAATCCTGCTCCAGTAACAGGGCACATGTGAAAAAACTAATGCAACAGTTTGACATAGTCTGACACAACTTAATGTTGCCTGGAGATAAGCTCTTTCAGGTGAACTTCCTGTGTGGGCTTGATTTCCCTAACAGCTGAATCAGGAAACCAGCACAGCATCTATGATGGTAGGTCCATGGAGAACCTATACAACATCAACTCACAACAGAACAAATCTAAACGACAGAACTGAAGAGGAATCCGGAGACCCCTCAGAGCATCTTTCAGTACTTAAAGGGGGCCTAAGAGAGTTGGTGAGGGACTTTTTACAAGAACATGCAGTGGTAGGACAAGGGATGATGTCTTCAAACTGTAAGAGGGTAGGTTTAGATTGGGAAGAAGTTCTTTACTGTGAGGGTGGTGAGACAATGGAACAGGTTGAACAGAGAGACTGTGAATGCCCCATCCCCTGGAAGTGTTCAAGGTCAGCTTGACTGGGGTTCTGAGCAACCTGGTCCAGCGGAAGGTGTCCCTGCCCAAGGAAGAGGGGTTGGAACTGGATGATCTTTAAGATCCCTTCCAAACCATTCTATGATTCTATAACTGAAGAGGAAAGGATCCATGAGTGTGGGATGAGTGCTGAAAGACTGATCATATGCTGGAGGAGAACTGCCAAACTACCCTGCACAGTTTTCTCCAAAAATGTTGCATTTGGCTTTTCAGAATATAAGGCGTTTGAAAGGAAAGTGCAACTCCTCTTGCTCATCTCTAAAGTTCTTCACAAAACACCAACAGTGCATCTGGTTATGAACAGGTCACATTCATGAACTCATTTAGAAAATGTGAGCTAAGATGCATGCTGCTTCTAGTAACCTGGATGATCTAACTTTAGTTTCAGAGTCAACTGACTGCTTTCGGCTAAAATTAAAATCCGTTATTAACTTTGCTCAAGTGTCAACACTGTTTAGCTTAATTACCTAGCTTTCCTCTCTACCAGTCCCTTCCCTGATGTATTTATTAAGGAACTATCTTATTGTGCCTCAGGTTTTACTTTACTAGCCTGCTCTGCTAAGATAAAGGCTCTCAGAAACGCTTTTCTTGCTGTACCTGTTCCAGTTTGAAATCGTTCCTGAATTCAAAATTCAGAACAACACATGAAATTTGATTTTGTGCCTCTTTCTACACTGGCCATAAAATTTCCATGTCTCCATCACCTTCAAGTTACATTTATTCCATTCGAGATCCACATTTATCTTATCCATTTAGGTCTAGATATTTGCCTTGTTTTGATACAAGTTTCAAGAAGTTTTTAAAATATTTTCTGTACTTTTAAATGTTTGGGCTTTTTAGTCCAGCCAACTTAACTACCTACCAACCTCACAACCTTATTTCCTTAATTTCACAGCCTGGTCTTCTGTTGGAAGGAGTGTTATTTACGGACCTATGTTTGCTTATGCTTCTATTACATTTAAATGGAACTATCTAAATGCATGCTTCATACAAACTTACTTCGTATAATCAACTCTTCTATAATGTGCACCATGCTACATAAAAACAATATTTGAGAGCACATCAACATCTTAGTTGAGCAACATTTTTAAGAAGAAATCATATTCACTGCCTGTCACAGCTTGCACCAAAGACCGTCAATGTCCTAAGTTTCCATGGGATTGCATCTACTGAGCCATTTACAGCTGTATTTCTACAAGCAAAATAAACACGTCCAAGAATGTTGAGGCCAACTGGCACAGAAAGGTGCCATGTTAGTAAAGTCTATCCCCTTCAAAACAGGGTGGTTGCTTTCAAATTGCATACTGGGAACAATCCCAAGATAACTTTCAAACTCTACCTGGGAATAGTTCAGGTGAGTTCCTGTAAGTATAAACCAAAACTAGGCCAGCGACAGTCAACAGTAGATAAATTCAATTTCTAGGGCCTGGGAGTGCTTCTAGGCACCATTTCAGACATGCCCATTGCATGAAGACCTTTTCATGCCTGCATGACCCTGAGTTCTTCATGAGTCTTTGTACATCTTCACTAGCTTGTCACTCTCTCACCTTTCTTCTCAGAGACCACACCAGCCACAGCTTTTAGGAGACTTTTCTCTGGTTGGACATAACAATCTTCATTTTGTTCCAAAAGGGATGCTGAGATCTTTGTCTCAAGTTTCTTCTCCAGGACTGCTTTTAGCTTTATGTTCGCATAATGTTTCTTTGGTCCTAGAAAATAAAACACTGCTCTCCCCCCAGATGAACTCTGCTGACAGATGTGTCTTTTCACCTAAAGAAAACGAGTCTTCAGACACATACATCTGCATCTTCCTCGAACCGCCAGGAAACCCAGATCTTCATGGTTTCTGGGTTTCTTATTTTCCTTTTTCCCCTGATGCTGCCCAACTATCTTATACTTTCTGTCCCTAGTTCTGTAATCACATCCTTCTTCTTCCCCAGCCAAAAATCCTTACTTATCTCCATCTTATCCTCCTTCTTTTCTGGTGCCACTCTTCTTTGGTGTCATCTATTTCTCACTTTTCATTTCGAGTTCTCCATCATAACAGATCAGTCTTTCACTTGATTTCTCCACTACCAATTAGTGCCAGCCTCTACACTATGATTATAACCACATGCATCTGTGGTCAGCTCCCTCAAAGACCTCTCCCTTCCAACTACTATTTTTATATACAGCTGTGCATTCAGATCACCTCAACTGCCTTTTCTATTCCCTCGTGTCTTTAGCTCCCTGCCTTTAGCTGCATCTAAACTACTTGGATATTCTCTCTCCTGACTTCTGTCAGGTGACATTTCTATATAAAAATAGATCCTATCAGGTAACATCGAAGAAAGTAAATCTCCTTCTGTTCCTACATCCAGTCTCGGTGTCTTCTCTGCTATCCTTCATTCAGTGCTGCATCATTGCACATCCTTCCTCATCTCTGCCTTCAAGGAAAAATAAATAGCCCAGACAAAATGCATCCAGACTCTAAATTTTCATTAAATGCTGGCTTCCTCTGGCCACTGACTTTTGAAATTTTTGGCCACATTTGAAAGGCAGGTTATCTGCCCAGCCTAAATTAAGCTCTCCTAGGTGAAAAGATTTAGTTATTATCAAAGACATAAGAACTCCTTCATCTCCTTCAGCTACTAGTTTAATCCACCAAAAACTGCAAAAACTGTTCTTGCAAACAGCAGAAAACAAAAAAAAAAAGAAAAAGAGAAAGAGTAATTACAATGTAGAGCAGGAATTCTTGAGCATGAAGCTTTATTACAATATAAAGAAAAGTGGATGCCTACCTAAGTAGAAGAAAATGAAAGAAGTAGTGGGAGGAATTTCATGTCAGAGATCATAAATCCAGTTTGAGTAATCTTAATTTTCTGAGAAGAGGCTAGGTACTAACAGATGACTCCTCATGCTTAGGATATAGGAAATATAAGTTTACATGAACCTCAGATACAGAACATAATTACTGAAGTTTTCTTCAAAATTGGAGATGATTGCAGAAGCATGTGGCTAAAAAGAAAATACAGTTCAAGGATTTAACAAAGATATCTTTTTGTAAACCAAAGTACAGACTCCAACCCTTGATTATTCCCATCAAATCGTGATATCATATTAAGGACTTGTATCACACAAACTAAAATGAACTTTATTCTTTTTTTCCCTTTAAACAACACCGATTTTATAGGACAGATAATAAGGACAGAGCTTCAAAGTGCATGTGGATGTGTAGGTACAGAGCACAAAGCAGAGTGTCATCTCAAGTCTTTTATTATATAATAAAAATAGCACTTTGTTTGAGATTTGGGCACTTATCTGTCTCGCCTTCAGTGCAAGGCTTTCCTGCATATCCAGGCATGCAAGAAAGGACAAGTGATGAACAGCAGGAAAGCCTTGTGCCCCCAATGCTTTGGTTTATCTCCAGAACTCAAAATCCAGCAATACTGCTAAATGAATAAGGCACACTGAGACACAAACAGAAAGAGCATGCCAATTGCTTTCATGTAAACAAGCAACAAGGCATCAAATTTAATTGTCAATAACTGGGAGGATTTTCTAAGATGCAAATGGACAGTAAATGCAGAGTTCAAAAGGCATTCAGGGTTGGCCTAAGTGATCTAATTGCTGTTGTAAATCTGCAGTTCCTGAAAGCTATGACATCTCCTTCACTGTTGTTAAAGATTTTGGAACATCTATCCACTATAAACACTATACTAATTATAATTAATTACATTAATTTTCACTTATAATTTCCACAGAGATTCTCCTAAAATGAAGCAAGCCAAGAATACATCCAAAGAAGCATTTCCTCTGCCAAGGCACTGAACATACCTGGCCTCCTGATCTTGGAAAAAACCTATTAACATCTTTCTGGCAGATCACATTTATCTGTGGCCTCTGTTACAAAGTACAATGCAGAGTCTGCCCCATAGACCCTGTCAAAACAAACAAACAAACAAACAAACAAACAAAACCAAACAAAAACATTTTAGCTGGCTTTAAATTAGGGTAATTTTTTCCATTAACAAAAGAAGGCAAAAGTGCAGTCCCTGCCTCTGACCAGTGCTGCCATAAATATCTTTTAGAAACATGACTTAGAGTAAAACAAACAAGAGGATGTATCAGAGTAAAAGTCTACAACATTAAATCCATATTTGACATAACATGTATGGAGCTAAAAGAAAGCACAAGTCTTTCACAGTTCCTTCTAAAACTTTAGAAATCTTCCTCTGAATTCCCAGTGTTGCTTTGACTTGCTTTGAAGACTAATCCTTTGCCAGAGGTGCTGTATAATTGTTTACATCTCATCTAACCTGAAGTGGAAGTTGAAATTCAACAAATAAATATGCAAATATCTCCTAGTGATTTGTACTTGCAAAATATAACCCAAAGGTTTATTGAGATCCTATTTAACAATTTCCCAATGGACACATTTCTAGCAATGGATTAAATGCGAATATGATCAGATTTCCTGAAAGCCAATCGTAAAGGACTAGGAAATCCGCGTAAAGAAATTTCTGAACAAGATCCCTAAGATAAATCCTTTTGTTATGAAAAATATGGAAGAAGTATGGTTAACAGGGAAATGTGATAGACTGGTTTAGTATTCAGCTACTTGCCACACATTTACATCAAGGAAAAGCATTTTTCCCACCAGTGGAAGAATTTAATTACGTGGGGGGGGTACAGGAAAAAGAAAAAAAATCCATTGTGAAAGGGCTCTTTCACTGTTTTAGTCAAAGTGGATGTCTTAGAATATATCAGCTGGACAAACTGAAAATACAAAAATAAAATATGATTAAAGATAGTGTATCTTCACCTAGCAATTGGTAACTATGTGTTCCAGCCAGAGAAAACACTGGGAAAGCTACTGGAGGAGTTTTCCTTTGGCTCAGGGAACAGATGAGCAAGAGTTCTCCTAAGGCATTACTTACAAAGCCAAAAGCTGTTAAATTCAGTGGCGACTAAAGCAAGTTACAACACAGTCTGCTCCAGACTATGTGGACAGAGCCAAACTGCAGTATAATAACATTTAGGGGAAAAAGAGAGTGAGCAGAGAAAACATACCTTATGGTTTTATCCCAAGCCTGAACCAGATTCATGGAGCTGTCTCAAGCAAGTCAGAATATGGAGGCAGAAAAGGCTTTCTGCTTGAAGACTGCTCACCTAAAGAAGCACAGGTTCTATAGTGGTGTTTTCTAGTGTTTATTCAACCACGTTTTCAATTACCAAGTAATAGAGAACTTTCTTTGGAAAATTATGCCACTTGCTGTTGTCGAGGAAGACTTTTCCAGTCCAATAAATTGCATCTTTCCTGCCATGCATTCTTTCTCATTTAATTAAATTTTTCTCTATGTCACTTTACCATCCCAAGCATTTGGATCAAACAGTTTTTACAGAACTGCTTTCTCCATGCCCCATTCCTACAGAAAACCTCTCTCTTCATCTGTTCTTTTACATTTCTCCAAGTCCATGGTTCATTTTCCTTTATTTTCTCAGAATTTCAGTTAAACCACATAAAATGCATAAAGACTAGAGGGAAGTTTAAAAAGCCACTGAAGTGAAAAAACAGGCTGGAATTGTGAATTAAGGACTGTTTTTGGTCAGCTGTGCAGTTCTAGCTCATTGCATAAGCATGAGTGTAAAATCGTTCTGCAGCTTCAAATAACTCCTATTTGTATAATTTCCACTTCATTTAAGAATTTGTTGGAGCAAACTGTACTCTAAGGAAGGCAGATAAAGTTAAGAGGATCTAAATGGTTTTATACAATGGTTGCAATACTGTGTCAATCAGAACCAGGATTTAGGAACCGGTTTGGATTCTTTGTTGTGGGGGTGATGAGGCACTGGAATAGGTTGCCCAGAGATGCCCCATCCCTGGGAGTGTTAAAGGCCAGGTTGGATGGAGTTTTGAGCAACCTGGTCTAGTGAAAGGTGTCCTTGTCCAAGGTGGGGGGGTTGGAACTAGATGATCTTTAAGATCCCTTCTAACACAAGCCATTCTATGATTCTATGATCCAGTAAGAACAGGAAGTGACTTTTCTCTCTTCTGTTATTATTTTATGTTCTGTTAATTATTTTATTTCAAGGAAGCAAGGAATAATAAAATTTAAAAGTAATTATGAATGCTAGTACATTTTTACAGCAGTCTTGTGTTTAACCACAGTCTCTTCCCATACGTGAAAGCTGCAACCATAACCAACTTCTGGAAACACAGAACATCAAATCCACCCATGCAGAACAGGAATACACCAGGGTCAGCCTGCCATTTTCCCACTGAGGATAGAACTTGCTGAAAGAAGTGAACACTCCCTGTAATTTTCACTTAGCTTTTGCTGCCAGCAAAGCTGGAGCTCTTCCTATAAATCTAAGTATTTTCCAATCAGTTAGTTCTCAGAAATGGAATTTTGGACCGGAAAAAGCACAACCCCCTATCTCTCAAGAAAATCAGAGCTGGTGAACATGTGGATGGGCTAATACTGTCATTGTATTTTAAAGAGGTTGTACACTAAATTTTTTACTACCCTGTATTAAACCCACCCTGTAACTGAAAAGTAAGGCTCTCTGAGTCAGCCCCAATCAGGGGGTGAGACTAATGGTATCTATGGTTAGCATCTTAACACAAAGTCAGAAATGTCAAAACTTGTCATAACTGCTCAATAGTATTCTCTTTCTGTACCGTACATCTACTGTAACTAAAGGACTATGACAAACTGACATCCTCACAGTCAGCAAATATTCAGTACTACTTTTCCTTGGTTACAGTCAGACATGGCAGGGAACATCTTCCTTGTTTTCTGGGTGACCTTTATAGAAACCTGCTGCCTTTCGGTGAGGTGCATATGCACTTCAAGTCTCAGTTCAGAACATACAATTTCCCTCCTGAAATTGTATTATTTTACCTTTACTTCTGGGCTTTTTCTGTGATAATTATATCACAGAAGGGATGACTGGTTTCTAAATTAATTTGTGAAAGGACAATGAAAGATGCTGGTGGCTAGAAGGACGGGAATAAGTTTCTAATGGATCAAAAGAGAGAGAGCACTAATGAACAGATGTGTCCTGAAAGGTTTTCTTAAATGCAGGCATGATGACTGTCTCAAGACTGATCCATTACAAATACAGGTCTGCCCACCATGGTACCAGGGAAGAGCTCTTACTGTCTCTTGAGCAGAAAGGGAAAACAGCAGAAGAAGCCTCAGTCAGCGGTTCACATCTGAAGGAAAAATAAGGTGGACTCCATTTAGTCCTTGCTCCCTCGCAAACACAGGAGGAGCACAAAATTTAAGTGCTTGTCTCTCATCCTTCTGTCTGATTAGGATCATGGGAGCTGCAGCTTTCATAGGAAGCCCACAGGAGTTCCTGTCCTCTAAGGGCCAAACTCTGCCGCTGTGCTTGACAGAGCAGCTCAGATAAGAAATATTCCCTGCTCACAATGTTCTTTTGTACTACAAAGTGAGCCCCTGAATAAAGAGCCCAGTAGATCACATAAGATCAACGAATTAGAAACTAACCAGTAAGTGTGACTCTACTCTAGAGCCACTAGACTGTTCCTTTCAGTCATTGAGTTGGGCTGGCATGGTCGAGGCAGCTTTGTGACTGAAAAGCAAAGCATTTCAGGCTGCAATTCTTCTTCTTCTTCTTCTTTTTTTTTTTAATGTAATTGTAACTGATCTAGTTCATCATACAGCTCAAGTCGATCAAACACAGATGCTAGCTTGAAGTTAGTTTTACATTTATCTTTTTGGGTTCTTTTCCTTTTTCAGCGAGAGGGACTTTTTAACTTTGCGGTAAAGTGTTTTCTGTCAGGAACAAAATCAGCCATCAGTCCTGGCTGGCTGCACCTATAGTCCATTAAAAAAAATCTCTAGGATATACATGCATTTTACTTTGAACCTCCTCCTAGATTGCATTGCACTTACTTGAGTAAAAAGTTAGAACTCTCCCTGCCTAAGGGAACCAAAAATATTAGCACTGATTAAATATTTATTTTGTAGCAACATGAAATCTATCATGCTACAGAAAACTATTTTGAATTATATGTCTTGAGAAAGGCTGCTACTTACAGCTTTTCTTTTTACTAAGCTAAACATTAAAAAAAAAATAAAAAATTGCTGGGCCAAGAAAACTCTGTTTTGCTTTGGCAAAGCATCAGACGGCACCTTCTGGTTTGCCAACATAGGCAAAATCTTATCTAACTGTGGGATGTGCTTGGATTTACTACCTATTAGCGAAACTATTAAGAAGCACTGAAAGGTTCCAGCCCCTTTTACGTATTCGCAGTCAAATCTCATTAGCTTGCATGCTCTCAGTTTGCACACAAAAATACAGCAGTCTTTTTCCAATTCTCAGGGAAAAATTAATAGGACAGTGTTAAATCTCATATTACAAGGACTTCATCACTTTTACAGGCTACGATAAATAATTAAACTGTGCTTGTCAAATAACTGATTAGAGAACATTTTGTGCTGTGGTGTATGTTTTTACTGTTTGTTTACCTCAACTGACAAAATTAAATCACTTACAGAGTTTCCTGCACAACACTGCAAACTGAGACCCTAAACTTGGAGTGAAGAAGAGCTATGGGACTCAAAGGACAAGTGTATATAGGATGTGATTAAAGAAAGAGAACAGGATTAAAGGCATAGATGGGGAAACTGAAACAACAGAACCAAAGCTTGCTCTGAGGATGCTGCTGAATGAGAACAACCTAGAAGCAAATCTAGCTAACATCATCTAGATCTCTAACAGCTTCTACACAGGCTTTTACCCCTTACAATGAGCAAGAAAACAGAAAATGGATACATATTGCTTTGAGAGATTAGTACTTATAATATTGAGCCAACATTGACTTTCCCGACCTTTAATTTACCTTCTTATCCACATTTTCACAGTAATATATTAGTGGGGGTGGGGTGGAGGCAGGGAGAGGCTTTGACTAGTGCCAGTAGCATGGTACAGCAATCTGAAATATTCTTTCAGGGCTGAAATAGAGGCTGAAATATGTGAAAAATGGAAAAGGTCGAAAAATTAGACTAGCAACCTACCCCTCCACCACATCCGTAAGACAAGGCTATTTCTGTAATGCCAAAAGACGAACAGAACTTCTGACTCAGTGCATGTTGTCCTACCTGCCTCTCTTCTCCACAGGCAGGTCTCTGGAGCCCACTTCATCCAGTGGGACAATTCACATAGCCAAATGAAGGAGATGTAGTCAAATGAACAGCTGTCTCTCCTGCTGATGGGAATTGATCTGTTTGACCAACCTGGCAATTTTTCCAATTTACTCTTCTAAAGGTTACTCAAAACCAAAAACTATCTGGCTGTAAATCTCCTCTGGTAGCAGTCAGACATATGCTATACCAGCTTGCTGCTACCGGAGCCTCATCCGCCCTCCCAGGGCTGCAAAAACCAGCAGGATCTGCTGTCCTGAACATCATTATGATGTTCAAGTTGGATTCTGTCAACAAGACCATACACACAATTTTTTAAACGTACTAGTCACCAAAAGCCACATTTCCATTAAGCGGGAGAGAACATTCCCGATGCTCCCATTCTCTCACGGCAGCAGAATTTCCCTGAATCAACACTTTTTGCAGAGTTATGTAACAGTGAGCACAGCACGCTTGACTCTCATCTAAGCAGACACTGCGAGCAGAGTAGAAGCACCAGGGCACTTCTTTACACCAAATTGTGCTCCAAGCCAGCATGTGGATTTAAAAAATTTGAAAAATGGTGTATTTATTTCTTGGAAGAGAGCAGCAAGTTACCCAGGCAAAATCATGGATTCTTGTAGAGGGGTTAATAAGTAAACGAAGTGCAAGAAACAAGATTGAAAAGCTTTCAAATGAAGTCAAACTGAGCTTTTAAAGCAAGTGCAGTTCTTCAATACAAACAACGAATTTGGGACTACCAGTGTGCTGGAAATGCACCAAAGGAACTCCCCAGACCTCAACGTAACTCCTCCTTTCTGTAATCTGGAATGCCTTTACAGCATTGCCTGAACAGAAAGGCAGGCCAAGGAAACCCTCAGCCACAACCAAAGTCAATTCTGCAGGCTTGTGTACCACTGTCCAGTAGAGGCATTTCTTCTGTGGTAGGAAAGACTATTTTCCTTTACATTAATAATTTAGCCATGAACTTTCACACAGAAGAAAATAGCAGCAATGTGATGTCTCAAATACACTTATGTAAATACACTAATGGAGACAGCAATTTTCTTTAGTGGCACAGCCTCCTCCACTCCTTTTCAGAACTGAAGTACCCATGAAGAGTGACTCAGTGGTAGCAAAAACATGTGAAAAAAGGACATACTGAAGTTTGTTTTTAAATACTCTCCACAGTCAGTATTATGGTTATCAGGAATTTGTGAAAACCATGGGTATGTAATATATTTTCTTGAGACATGGTGCTTAAGAAACTTCATACTGAAATATCACAACTAGTGCATAGTAACCAGCTAAACATGTTTGATTCCTAACTAACCAAAGTCTTCTTTCTACTTCACCACAGCCACAAATCCCTAACCTACTAGCAAGGGTAATTAATCTCTTTTTTCTTTCTCCAACATCTTGCCCTTCCTGTCCTTTCTCTCTTTCTTAGATGTCCACGAAAGCAGATGGAACTTTCACATGGAGAGACACACTCTTACTTAACTATCTTACTTTGGGTTATCAAACACAAGGGTGTTTCTTTTCTCTACTTTAGTTTTCCTATTGCTTTAGTCTAATAATTTTTCCAATTCAGGTTTAGACCACCCTGTGTAAACCATATGTACACATTAGTCTGAAGAGGGAGAGCAGTAGGGATGGTCAGGTACCAAGTGCCCAACACTTGCTGTCAGGTTGGGTATCAGGTATACTGGAACACAAAATCCTCTGATATGCCTGTGCTCACCCTTGAATTACCCTGGATAATTTTACAGAAGAGCTTTTTTACAGGTCTTTCTACATAGCCAGAATTACACGAAACTCCCCTGAATAATTTTTTATGCACACATATAGCCAGCACAACTCTTAGCTGTTCTCCCTGTCATGCTGCTGCGGAGTTACACTGAACATTCCTGTAAGAGAAGCTATGCAACCTAAGTGCAGTAGGGTGACATAATTCTGAGCTCAAGTTGATGGATTTTTCCATTGTAAGATTTTGCACAGTAACTCCTAATTAATTTTGAACACTGAAATTAATGAGCTTATCAAAGTAACAAGAAAGACCCACTGCTATCCTTGGTTCACCACAGTGTTTTGTGTTTCTTCTGGTATAAAATTACTTTTTGACCAACCATTTTAATCTATTTTCTGTTAAGAAGATTTTGCCTCTTACCCAGTAAGACAAGGATGCAGCTGAAGCTGCAGCTGAAGAGAACTGAAAAATTACTATCCTCCACTCTCTCTCAGTAGTCCATGCAGGTCCCAGAGCAAACATATAAGTTACTACTTCCTCAGTTTTGGGGAAAGCAGATTATTTTATATTAGGAATTCTACAAAACTGGTTAAAAATATACCCTGCCCTTTCTACTCATATGGATATTAAGACTGGCTATAGAAGATCTTATGTGAAAGACAACAGCATTATGCTCACTGAATAACTGAGCAAAATTCTGAATTCATTCAGGACCTTACTTGTATCACAGAAGGGATTCAATATGCATCACAGAAAAATTATTACTTTTCATTGAACTCAATACAAAGCAAGTTACTAAGTAAATCAGGTGAAATGTTAGATTATGCAGAAGGATGTGTCTATGGACTGATCAGATAAGAACAGAAACTGGCTCAGGACTGGTCTATATGACTGGAGCACACAAAAACTGCAAGGTCAGCAGCACTGAGTATCCACCACTGCGTCTCTGCAAGGATCTGCTCAAAGACTTTTCAACCTTTCACTGCCAAAACAAGAGTGACCTGCTCCAGCTCTGATTTTAGAAATTCTGTGGCTGCCTGTACCACATAAGAGCCTTTGTTGGTGGAGATGTGGATTTAAAAGGCCTGAAGGAATTCTTATGATAATCTGGTCTGACTTCCTGCCTGGCACTGCCCATAATACCTCACGCAGCAATTTCTTTACAAAGCACAAGAACTTGTAACTCTACTAGAAGATATTTCAGAAGGAGATCTAATCTTGATTTAATTAGTCCAAGTGATCTACCGCATTCCTTTCTAAGCTTTTCCAGTGGTTAATTACACCCACAGTATCATAATTCCAGTGTGAACTCCTCTTCCTTATCTTGCCATGTTTTTGTCTGTTGGAGCCTATTCTATCACCCTACACTGATATTTTTAGATACTAACCACATTACACCTCAAAATTCTCTTACCTGAGATTAATAGTTTGCCTGCTTGGCAAATCAAAACAGGGATTCCTGAATCCAACATACAGCAGCTGCAGTGGAGTAGTATGTAGTACTTGACTACAGAGACTAAAAGAGAAAATTCAATTCAAGTGCAAAGGAAAGGCACCAAGCATCTTCTTTAACAAGCTTTTCCAGCTTTCACAGCACTCACCCACTTTTAGGACCCAGAAATCTGGGATAAATAGCACCACGATCTGCATAGCTTCATTTTTAACCTAACTGATAAATTCTAGCTCAAACAGGATCAGTAGTTACTAAATACTATAGTTAATTCATAAATAAAAAGTTTGTTGATGGATGGTGGTTTTCTACTACCCATATGTCAAATCACACAAAAATTATGCTAACAGAATTACCTGGTACTTCTCTAGGCACTGCCAAGGCAGAAATCCAGGAGTGACCAATATATACCTCAAATACTTCCAGCTGTGATTCTAGTAAACAAAATAAGTAAATTTCCACTACTGCCGTCACGCCATATTACTTGGGCATATTACTTAGATATTTATATTACTGTGGCATTCAGAGGCTCCACATAAGACACTCTTGTGTTAGGCGATCAACTACAAACACAGCAAGTTTAATTCATTTTTGCAATGTTTGCCCAGTTCTTGTATGACTGAATCCTGGTAAGGAGACAGAAGGAGGACTTGTGTCCTCCCTGGATCACAGATGCTGATGAGCTCAGTATACAAAGACTGCTTAGAACTAGAATTTCTTCTGGCATTTGCTAAATCCCTGTACTACCCATGTGGTTCTCAACACATTATAAAGTTCCTTAGCTTCCTTAGCCTTATTCCAGAAAGGTTTTCAGTCCTTCACACTAATTTGGTACAAAGAGCAGCATCTGGCCGTCTAGGACATATACCATATATGCACACATCTTTGCAAACTCTCCATGTACTAATACAAAGTAAGAACTGCAAAGCTAGATAGTCTGCTATTTACAACATCATTTGTCATGACACCTCATTACTTTTTCACAACACTACTGTTTTCTCCATTAATATTTCACATTTCTACTCACTTGTGGTTTCTAACAGTTTACATTTTGCATAGCTTAACTGCTTTTTTTTTTAGCCTTCCTCTTCCCTATTTCAAGGATATCCCTTTGCAAATCAGGAACACAGTTTACGTAGATGTATCAACTTCTACTGGTTTAAGATGTCAAGGTTTTAGAAACATTCCTTTTAAACACACTTTCATTTGGAAGGCTTTTGACTTAAAACAGATGCACGAAATCCAGCTAAAAACTCTGCAAACTTTTACTTTAACCACCGATAAAAAAACAAAACAGGCAAATACAGGAGGAAAGGACAACACTAACCAACAACGCTCCCCTTCCTTGGTAACCTCTGAATGGCTATTAAAATTGAAACTATTACCTGTGACTGAAAAGCAATTATATATTTCTGTAATGCTCTGAATAGGTTCATTCTACAGCTGCCTGTCAGAACAACTTTCTATCATATGCCTAGTTATGTTATTTGACATAGATGCTTCATTTTCTAGAAAACACACTACATGAATGTCCTCACTAGCATCTTCACTAGCAGTGGACAAAAGGAAAAGATAAACCCAATTTTTTAACATCCCTTGCAGTTGGTAATATTTTGAAAGACCTTCTTCTGCCTTTTGGCCATCTAGCAGATGCATACAGAATCCATTTCCAGAATGCAGCCTGAATTATATTAGATATAACAGGAAATATTCACTGCTAGAAGAATTCACCCCTCCTTTATTTATTTAACTATGTAACTCATAAACTCCTACCAGCACATCTCAAAACCCAAAAATCTATGACCCAAAAATCTATTTTAACAGCATATACTCTAAAATTTCATTTTCAAACTGCAAAAAAAGTGAAGATTTTCACTGACTGAGAAGTGAAAACTATAACATCTGCTGAAAAATAATTACCTGTAAATTCCTTATAGGTAAAAAGTTTTCAAATCTATGTAAGTATCTTATTTTGTTTAAAAGACCAAAGAGTAGCTTAGTAACAACAACAAAAAAAAGTTCAGTGTTAGACTCATTCTTTGATACTGCATCCTTTCCTATTTGTGCTTTGACATACTGACCCACACTATGTCTAGGGTCTACTCTGAAATGCCGAGCATATTTGTTAAAATTACCTCAAATTAACTTGAATATCTTACTAAAGTTGAATTAAAAAAAATTCTTACCTTATTAGAGCTTCATTTTCTGTTCATTCACTGAAAAGAGTAAAGAAATCTGTATTAAAGATCCATTTGATAAGAAGTACTTTATTAAGTTATTATTTTAGTTTCACTTCAATTAACACCAAAACTATGGAGTTCTTTTTAAATAACTGGAATAAGTCTCCATTATTTTGGAGAGCTGATCATTCTCAATACTCTGGGGTGGAGGCCTTTATTTACTTGCCATCTTACTATGCTGAAAAAAACATTTAAAATGCTTTGAGAATATCAATACAAACAACTGATCTCACCAATTCATCATCCAAACTGCAGGCTGATTAGGCACACTTGATAGGTTTATTTTCACTGCAAGCTGTATTTTATGACCAGCATTTGTATTGCCATTATTTTTATTGGACATTTCATATTTTTTATTATAAGATGGGTTTACATAGCAGTATGCCCATTCACAGAGTTTCCCAGCCTGGAAAGTTTTTTTAAAAGTAGCTATTTTCTGCCTAACTCCCAAACACGTAAGGTCAGTGGTGGTTTAGAAGAATGAAAGCATCAAACCATTTCATTAAACACCTGCTTCAGCTAAGCCACTCTATATGACACATTTGTCAACAACTTACCAACGTACATGGTAAAATCAAAAAACCCAAAAAAAGCTTTAAGACTATTCTGAAAAAGTTCAGGCATGACTCAGAACAATCAATGAATGTTGAGGCCTGCACAAATATTAATTAACCTTTCATTTTCTTGTGAGTTTTGTTCAGTCCTTTACAACTGGGGAGAACTATTTGCAGGCATCGGTGTTATAATTGGGAATTGGATTCTGGTAATTCTGAAGCAAATGGGTATTTTTGCCACTAATGTATGCAAGAACAAAATCACAGTTTTTCTTATTTCATTTTCTAAATTAGCATAATACACAGCATGAAATAGAAAACAAAAAGCCAAGTCTAATAAAATCTGACAATTATTAGTAGTATTTGTTGTAAAGCAGAGAAAATCATGCTGAGTCACAGGCGAAGCATCTCAACCTCTAGCACTTTCTGTACACTTCATTAGCCATCAGTCAGTATGGTTAGAGATTTACAGATGAAGGGAAAACAAGGAGAGACCTTGTTCATCTTTGCCAAGGACGAATTCGAAGCTTGACCTCAAAGCATGTGATCAACACAATGGTTGAAGAGATTAATTCTTTGCTCTGCAATGAAAATACTGTGATTTGAGGGACAGAGGGGTTAATAATAGTCTTCTAGAAATGAATCTGTCAATCTGAGGGAAGCGAAGCTTAAGTCAATAGCAGAAGTGCCTCTTCCCTCAATTTACAGTATGGTCACCTGATATCTTATGAGAGACCCACCAAATGAGACTATTTCAGAAATGTAACAGGTGAGCTGAAAGAGGGACATTCCTGGAGTGCAGAAAATCATGAGATAAATGACCCGTTTCGAGAAAAGGCATGAGATCCCATTTTTATGAGTCAGCTCATGAGAGCTGATTGACATTTACAATGTCTGATTTCCCATAACGGAGTATCTGCACATGTGCACCTTTAAAGGAAAAAGAATAACTGTAAGGTCATTTAATTACTTAGTAAAATATATAAAACCCTCATGGGTTTAATTTTCTACAGCTCCTTCTAATAATCAGCTATTAAAAACATTCATCAGCACCAGATTCGTTCACATTTACCTATCTGGCTTTAGGTGTGGGTAACCCACAAGAGGCAATTTAAGAAAGATTTTGCTGTAATCAAGGGACAGAATCAGTAGGTATTTTATCACTGGATGCTACGAAGGGTTTCAATAGGATTGAGTGGGATTTATTACAGCACGGGCTAAATCCTTCTTACTTTTCTCATGCAAAACACCCATTGAAGCAAGACAGAGTGCAACTGAGGACATATTAAATCTCTGATTCTTTATTACTCACCTGCCACAATACTACAGTGGTCCACAGCACAAAATTTATGGGACCAGAATGGTTCTTTCTGGGAAGGGAAAGGAGTATCTTACAGGAGAGTCTGTTTTAATCATAAAGCAGGTACAGAGGGAAGTCTGAAGAAGACTAAAAGTCATTCTGGACTTGTGACAAGATCCACAGCTTTTAAAGCACAGTATTTCCATGCTACAAACACAGCACAAGCCGCTTTGAAGCATATTTAGTGCATCCTACATACTTTTAAAGAAGAATGAAAGCTTACTTTGGCAGGGTTTGTGACTCCCATAAAGAAAAAACCCCTAGCATGCTTCAAGAAACGATTTGCATAAGTTTTCCTTATCTGATCTAGCTGTTGATAACAGGACAAGCTATAATGAGGGCCATCAGCACCTCCCATCATAGGTTCTCACGTGCCCTGTTGCCTCTCTAGCTTGATGGTCTCAGCAGACATTTGCTCATGAGGACCCACTACTGTTCTCCATCAGGTAGCAGGAAGCTTCTGTCTTCAGATGATCTGGCTTCTACCCAAGTGGAGATAACCCCCAGCCCAATGTGCCCAAAACCACAGTGGGTAAGTGAGGCTCCAAGAGTTCAATGGTCCCTGCAGAAGACTTGTCCGGTTTCCTGTTTATCCACCTCTGACACCTTCGCAAAGAGTTTCACTCTTTCAAAAGTGTGGGCTCTACACTTTCAAATAAAAATACGATACTTCCTGTTTATTGCTTGTACTTCATGCTTAATGCCTCCTTGCTTAGATGGAGGGGGAGAGCATTACCAAAAAAAAAAAAAAAATCAAGACATTTTCGTTGCAATATTCAGATGTGTCATTTTTCTAAGCATATGCCTCTTTACAGTAAAATCTATACTTGCTGCCAGTCACCAAATGTGTTAACTCTGGACAGACTCTGGAAGGATTCTAGCAGACTGCCTCAAAGGCACATCAGTACCATTAAGTTAAACTAAGCAGACAACTGTCCACACTCAGTGAAAACAGGCTGTGTAAATTCAACAAGGTATTTACCACTGTCCTTTGAATTCAGGTAAAAAAAAAATAAATAAAATCTTTCTGCAAGCTCCATCTTTTTCAGAACAACTTCTCATGAACCAATCTTGTAAATACTGAAACTAACACTAAAAAAATCTACTGACAGAGATTGCTTTTATGATGTACCTTGCTATTGATGCTATTCATGATTTTTCTCAAAGAAGATTCACCACTGACTCATCGGACCACAGAAAATCAATATTGCCAAAACAATTGGACAGCAGAATAAATTTCCTCCTTTGCCACATTTAGAAAATTCCTGACTGCGTGGAGTTGTACACATAAAAATGTTCCTTTTTGTTTCAGTCATCATTATTTCACCTCTTCTGTTTAGTGGAAACTGCAAAACTGAAGATACAGAAAGACATCTTGCCATTAACTAAAATAGGGGGTTGATCCCTATAATGAATACACCCAATTAGCTAAAACAAGTTATTTCCAAATGATCCAGCACTTATCCAGTATGCAGTAGGAGAAAAGACATCCAGGTGCACTTGAGAAAATTTAAACTACATATTCTGCCTACGTCTTTGAGCAGATATCAGATCAGGAATGAGAGCACTATTTTTCTTCTTAACATTTTCTTCTTATCCAGCAAAATCCTATTCATCCTATTAAGACTTATTTTCAGGCTCCTGACACCCATCACAGACATCTTCATTTAGAAAAAAAACAACCTAAAGTTACCAAAAGACGAAAATCTATTCACTTCTCTAGACCGATTCACAACCACCCAGAATTTGTTTCAGTTTACTTTTGTAGCCCCTGCAGAATCCTCTGACGTGCAGTGGTCCACAAAGAGACTGACTGAGCAAAGTAACTACAATTTCCTTTTTCACAAAAGATGACAAAAAGCCACCCAGACCTGAAAAAGCCACAGAGTTCTCATTCCCTCAGCGCCAAGGAAGGAAAAAGAAAGGGGTGGGGAACCAACAATCCTGACTAGGAGATAAATTCATTCTTAAAGACATACCAGTAAGTTTGGTTTTCAGTTCTGCTGTTTAGAAGCTCCCAGTAAGAATTAAAATGCATGTGAGGGGGGAAAAAGAAAAAAAAAATCAGAGAAAATCTCACTGACCTCCCTCAGCAAAGCTCTTCCTCAAGATGCAATGAACTCTGCTGGCACAGAAAGGTAACTTAATTCTTCCTGCCACACCAGTCTTGACTCAAGGCCATTTGATTTCACAGTTCCAGTACTTGCAGTAGTTAGCAAGTTGTGCCATGCACTCTGTAGAGTGAAAAGCCATGACTGCAGCATGCCAAAGCCTAATCTGTGACAGGCATTCTCATTTCTGGAGCTCTGCAAAGCATGCCTTGGACTGGGCAGTGCTGCAAGGCAGCAGACAGGCCTGTGTGCATAGCCTAAACTCTGAGACCTAGGGATGCATCCTGAGAATGTTTACTACCAGTACAATGCTAATCACAATCGTGATGCGGGTATATGCTCTCTGCAGGATAAAAGAGTAGAAGAAAGCCAGTGTTTAGATTGGACAGCAAAGACAAGATCATAGCTGGAAGGCAGAAAACTCATAAAATAGTTCCAGATAAAGCATACATACAGATTAAAAATTAACCACTGTTGCCAAAAAAAACGCACATAACCCCACCCACAGCTATACATGCCTATGTATGACTGCCAAATGCAAGAGGAATATGTGCTCTGTGCCCTGCTGCCCCATCACCATGACCAGTCACAGAGCCACCATCTCACATCTGTCCTGCTCCCCAAGAAAATGCCCAAAAAAGCATCACTATTTATTATTGCTCTTAATGACTGGTTGTCCTAGAAATCAGGAACTTCAATGATTTTTTGGAAGCTAGTCCTTCTTCTGGGTCTAAGAAGTCCTAAATTTTAGCCAGGTAGCTTGGCCCAACTGTGCAGAGGTGAAATAATGAGGAAACAAAAATCACCATTGCTACTGCTGTATGCTTGTTGAGACCATTCTAGAGAATAAAAACTCACAGCTGCTTTACCGAAAATGCTACAAATAAGCTGTCCAGAAGCTATTATCTTCTCCAGTAAATGATGAGTCCACAGACAGTAATGTCTGCAGTCCTGTTTTGCCAGCATTTCCATTACAATTCTCTGTTTTAATGAAGAATTAACAAGATTAAAATACACTTTGGCAAGTACACCTTCAAGTTCTATTACAGTACATTGTATTAACATTATCAATGTTAATGCCATAATTCTCCTTGACTTCAAAAAGGACAAAGATAAATTAATTTACTTTTAAAATAAAAACTGTACCAAACATAATTGTTTAAAATCTTCAAACTTATTTCTCTAATTTTTATAAAAAAATACATTATTTAAGCCAGTAAAAGGAAAACCTTATTGTTGCAATGAAAGAGTTTATTGAATTCAAGAGAACTAAAGCAGATTCCAGAAAAGGGCAGCTATTCTCTCTGTGTATAACATAATCATATGCCCTAAACCCAATTATTTTCTTCCTCTGAAAGATATTTAAGGATTTCATCTCTGTAGGGCCTGGTCCAGTGCCACTGAAAGTAAAACGATCCACACCGTAGCCACCAAGAAACCTTGCACTCACGTTAGACTTGAAAACCTTGCCTAGGACCAAAAACTCAATTGCAAAAAGCATCAGGACATTGAAAACAGGCCTTCATACATATTTTTGAACTACTGATGTTCATCACCTTTCTGACTATTGCCCAAAACTTAAAAGAACCCTAACTAACAGTCAAATCTGAGGGGAACCTTCAGGCTTTACATGCAACGTATTGCGAACTCAGAGGTATACACCCCACCCGTGTTTATCCATATACTGCAGTTATCAGTGGAAGTCACTACTTCTGAGATTGATGGTATAAACAGCACCCTGGAATTTTCTCGTCTCTTCCTCCAGCTTACTGAAGAGGAATCCAGGGAGCAAACAAGCTGAGACAGCCAAACAAGGTTTCATCATCCATTCAATCATCCTTAGATTTAGATTGTTTTACACCAGATGCCTGATTTTAATCATTGTCTGTATGTCTGAGTAAGCATAAACTACAGCAGAGATCAGACTTTGGACCTTCAAACCTTTTATCAGAAAACACATATTTTTCTGCTTATAATTACCCCACTGACATGAGAATGATTATTGTTGTCTTAATTGTCCCTAGTTTTCTTCTACAGGATGGCTGAACTAAAAAAAACTAGTATCTTCAAGGACAAATGTACAGTAAGTATTACTGCATAATATCCCCAGCCAGTGAAGTTCATTATTGATTCTTGGAATAAAACATGACAGACTTTGTTATGTTATCTTTTTCAGGGTGTCAGTACCAATCCAACACATCCCAGAACATAATAAAGGCAGGCTGTCACCAACTCACAACACACTCAGAATATGTATTTTTTTTCCCCTCTGCTTTTTCTAATAACTAAGTTGGTGGTGCCTCTTGTTGTCCTTGGGATGGTGGATGACAACCATCATACCTGCACATAGGAGTGCAGCTGTCATGGTAATTCCACCCAAAATTAAAGCAAATTCTATAAAAGGTTTAATACATGCTTCTAACGATGGAAAAATATGGTGAACTGGTATGTAGTGTATTAACTGCTTTGTCTTTGATTTTAGGATCTTTTTTTATTACATTTCTTTCTTCTACTTTTTTCCTACTTGTATGGCCTTCATTTAAGTATAGCACATGTCCCAGTAAATTGTCCCAAAGCAGTTGAGAACTGTAGCACAGACTGCATGATTTGAGCAAGAAATACGTCCTTAAGCTCACATACATTTTGAAAGATATGATAAATACCCAAAGAATAAATAAAATAGAAATCTGACATTTGAAAGTCAGTGGAAGCAAGCTTAAAGAGAAGAGTAATTTCTTCTTATTTATGGTTCTGTAAAGATTTTAAGGTATATTGTACAAAAATATGTTCATCAGGCAGCAATTCTGCTGGGAAGTGCTTTTCTCGTGGTAGTTTTGGTTTCCTATATAAGAAACAGACAATGAAACAGAAACTGGTATTTCTAATACTAATATTTCTAAAACTGGAAATGGTCTCCCTATGCCCAGTATATAGAGCAAACATAAACCTTCACTGAAACAAAGGTATATTTCAGTAGTGTCTGCAGCTGCCTAACTTCATCTTCTGTGAAGACGTGGTGGAAAACACTGTTAGTGACAATGACATTATTTGCTAGTGATAACCAACTATGACTAAATACAAAATATTGTTGAATCAAGGTTTTCTGGCTAAGCTAGCAGGATAAAAGCCTTAAGAAATTATATTTGCGTTATTTTGTGGAGCTAAGGTCAAACATGCTGAAGCTCCCAGTTTTTTTTTTGAAAGGTGGATTTGGGCTAAACTCCAATTAAGAGACAAACTGACAGATTTAGACATTTGTTTAGGAACTATGTAGCAATGCATCAAAGCCAATCCACTGGAATTGTCTTTTATGTTTATTTCTACCAAATGAAATCAGAATTAAAAAAATCTATCAAAGTACTCAAATTCAAAACTGCTTTCATGCACATTGAAAACCTTTGAATGCACAACCAGCAGGAAAGGGGAAAGTGGTATTTTCCCCACTTTGGATGCTCCATAAAAAAAGGCTTCATTTACACGTCTGTATTTTTAGAAAGATGGTGGTATTTGCTGCTTTCTTCCCCCAGTATATGACGGATAATATTCAGCTGCCAGGTTTATGAGGTATTTGCAATTGTAACTTAACAGACAAATCCTTTGTTATAAAGAGAGAACAAATAATGGGGATTTACAAAGCTGTAATTACAGCAAGAGGGTTTATGCATAAGGATATGTTAAAAGAAATACTATACTCAAAATAACTTTTTAAAAGAAATCCTCTGAGCATTATCACCACTTACACTAAGGACCCTTTTATAATGTAACCATAAAAAGGATTCAAAATGCTTGTCATCCCTAAAGGATGCCTGAAGACTCTGCCAAGCCCTCCTATGTAGGCTGAAGTTGATAGCATATACCTGTTTTACGGTCAGCAAATTATGATGAACGAGCACAGCAAACTTTGAGCCCAAAACAAAACACACTAAAGGTAGATGATGTACTCCAGCAACCAGCCAAAGCACGTCAGCTGCTGCAAACCTTGGCAGTGAAATGGGAGCAGAGACCAAAAGGTGGTGCGTGCCGTCCCCACCAGCCAACACCAAGAAGCTGCACAGTTTGTTGCACAACAAGCACAAGCAGAACCACTGATCGATGAGCCCACTCTGGCTGTGGATCAGGCTACCATAAGGACACCTGCACACGAAGGACAATGTAAGTAACACACCACTGAGGACAACGACCATATTCTTGCCTTTGCACTGGTCCATGTAGTCATGAAAGGCACTTGGACGCGCAGCAGTGGGATGCCTCAATATATGGGGGATGCAGCCAGTATTCTGGATCTCCCGTTCTACCAGCAGCTTCCTGAGGACAGGTGTTCCCTGTGCACCAGAGACCTGTGGCTGGTTCCACAGCATTCCCCAGGGGACGCATACCAGTTAAAGTTGTGCCCTGAGGATGCTTTGAACCAAGCTGCCAGCCAGTTTGTCCCAGCAGTGAGGAAACACAAAAAAGATGACTTCAAGCATCCCACCATCTGAATTAAAGAGGATGTTAGGTTAGGTTTCACTTCAATATATTCCCTGAGCAGAATGTAGCTGAGAAGTTATTTTACAATATGGTGCACACTGGTTATTTAGTTATCAATTGCCACTATAGTTTCTGTTCTTGTTAAGTCAGGAAGATTTCTACATCTCCTCAAAATAAAACATTGAGCTGAGAATTACAAATAAAGTCAAAACAGTTTGTATAAATTTATCCTGAGATCCTTTTGATCCTACTGGCTTCTTGGTAAATTAGAATGGGAGAATCTGACCATTATTCAAGAAACTACAGTAAAAATTGGAATTACTTTCCCAAACATCTTCTCTAAGATCAGTAATTCATTATCATAGATTTTGATAAATCTATGATAGATTTTGTAAACAACTGATTTTGTAAACAATTTAGATTTTGTAAACAATTGATTATTGGTGTAATAGCAAGCAATTCTGTATTGGATTTTTAGGGTTACAGCTGAACACACTGAAACAGTTGCTAGTGCAATATATGCAAAAAAAAAAAGTCCAACTCAGGATATTCTATGATTCTATGACAAAGTAAGTGAAAATTGCAGCGAAGCTACAATGAATCATAAATCTGCATTTTTAATTTTAAAAAAACAGAAGAGCTTTTGTTATATATAATATTTCAACTTTTGTGTTTGATCCTGAAATTAAAAAAAAACAATCTATGACTTTTGTATTTGGGATTGGTCATATGGACTACGTAATGGAAAAGCTCTATAACTTATCCGAATCATTATTTTATTTTGTTCTTCTGTGGTTCCAATTGTTCATTGTTAATTAGATCCAGCCATAACAACTCATTGTGCAAAAGGCATACTCTTTTTTAATCAAAATCTTGGACGGCATTTTGGATGGCATCTTTAAAAACTTGGACAGAATACTCTGTGGTTTCCTCACCGATGAAGAATCAAAATTATTAACTATGAACACATCTTCCACTGAATGCTGACAGTTATTATCAGGTTATTTTGATGAGCAGCTGCTTGTTTCATGGAACCATTCTAGATTTCTTCCTATTCTGTACCTGCTTTCTTCACTCAAAACAATAATGAAGTGAAAACCTGTCCCACAGGATACATCCATGGTGAATTCCTAAATAATTTTTTAATTTCCATTTTATGCTATGCTGAAAACGATGCATTAAACACAAAATACGACTGCGATAGTCTCATCTATTTGAAATCAGATCTTTTTATTTATGATGTTCAAATTATTTTCCCCATTGTTTTAGCAGTGAAGAGAAATGGCCAGTGTTTGGGAATGAAACACACCAACAAGGTCATGGCTACAGACTGTCTTCGTACATGCATTTTGGTGACAAGGTACTGATTCAGATTATCCTCACTGATGCCAAAAACCTGAAAAATGTTTCTTTGCCAGGAATAAACACAGCACTCCCGTTTTTTTTCTATCAATACATAAATTGTCATTCGATGGTACTTTTGATTTTGGTGCTGCTGTTTTGAGAACCCTTGCTAGGTTTTACATTTTGCTCCATAAGATTCAGTTATTTCTTTTAAGTCAGGCCATTCAGCAACTTCTTTCCTGCTGCCTTGCCCCACTGCAGCTCCCAGGAATCACAGACTCAGAAACCATCGTTTGCTCTTGGCTAATCACGTCTTTGTAATGGAAAAAGCAACATTGTTTAGCATGTTTATTGGGATTGAGCGGACCCTCAGCAAACCTGCTGATGACACCAAACTGTGTGGTGTAATCAACACACTGGAGGGAAGAGATACCACCCAAAGGGACCTTGAGAGGCTTGAGAGGTGTGCAATACTTATCAAGTTTAACAAGGCCATGTGCAAGATCCTGCACTAGTGTTGGCGCAATCCCAAGCTCAAATACAGGGTGGGTGGAGAAAGGATAGAGAGCAGCCCTGAGGAGAAAGATTTGGAGGTGCTGGTGGATGAAGAGCTGGACACAAGTCATCAATGTGCACTTGCAGCCCAGAAAGCCAATTGTATCCTTGGCTGCATCCAAAGCAGGGTGACCAGCAAGTCAAGGGAGGTGATTCTCTTTCCCTACTCTGCTGTTGTGAGACCCCACCTGGAGTACTGCATCCAGCTCTGGGGCCCCCAGCAGAAGGACATGGACCTGCTGGAGCAAGTCCAGAGGAGGGCCATGAAGGCAATCACAGGGCTGGAGCACCTCTCCTATGAAGACAGAGGGAATTGAGGTCGTTCAGCCAAGAAAAGAGAAGGCTCCAGCGTGACCTTAGAGCACCTTCCAGCACCTGAAGAGAGCCTACAAGAGACCTGGAGAGGGACTTTTACATGGACATGCAGTGACAGGATAAGGCGGAATGGCCTTAAACTGAAAGACAGCAGACTTAGATTAGATATTAGGAAGAAATTCTTTACTGTGGGGGTGGTGAGGCACTGGAAAAGGTTGCCCAGAGAAGTTCTGGGTGCCCCATCCCTGGACATATTCAAGGCAAGGCTGGATGAGGACTTGAGCAACCTGGTCTAGTGGAAGGTATCTTTACCCACAACAGCTCCTTTCCAACCCAAACCATTCTCTAATTTTGTTCTTCTATCAAATACCCACAAAATCAGTGTTTTAAGGGCTGTAAAGAGAAAATTACAGAGGGTTCTAACATGTTCTTTAGCCATCAGTTATTCCTGCTTGCCTTCCCCTTGCAATAATACAGGCAGTAATACATTTGTTTTATAATAAATTACATTATATCATAAATTATAGTATCATCACATTACATTGTATTATATAACTACAGATAGATGTAAAAATTTGTCTTGATTTTAATCTTTTCACCTTTTTGAATTATGAAAATCTTTCAAACACAGTCTGAAAGGAAATCTAATAAGCTCTGTTTGCACATACAGCTGGTGATTTTGGATGCCTGGCCATTTCTCTGACAAACCAAAATGTCTTTAATAAAACCTTGTTTCCAGCAAGAACTGAATACCATCTTTCTCATGTTTTAGGTTATGCACTCTAAAATGGCCTTATGCCAAATCATGAGTCATTTTTGAAAGTCTAAGATCCTACATATAGTATCAAAACCCAGAAAAAAATAAATTCCTTAACTATTATCAGAGTAGCACCATAGTTTGGAAAAAATGAAAGCTCACTTTGGCTGGTTTCTTTTGTAAAACAAAACGAAACACCACAGGCAAGGCTTTCAACTGACAAGTTAAAAAACAAACAAACAAAAACCCACAAAAATAACCCTTCTCCATAAATGGAGGAAATAAAAAGTATTTTTGATTTCTCACAAACAACTTCTGCCTGTATTTTAGAAGAAAAATCTAATAGCAGTAACAAAAAGAAATGAGCACTAATGGGATCCCTCAATCTGCCTCACGCAGGGTTGGCTTCAAGGTACCTACCACACCTGAAACGTTTCTACACTAATGCACGCAGCATGAGGAACAAACAAGAGGAGCTCAAAGCTTTGGCCCAGTCCCAGAGATTTGACATCACTGGCATAAGTGAAACCTGGTGGGATGAGACCTGTGACTGCAGTGCCCCGTTGGATGATTACAGGCACTTCAGGAGAGATAGGCAGGGCAGAAGAGACAGAGGGGCGGCACAGCATGTAAGAGAAGGCTTAGAATGTATGGAGCTCACAGTTGGCAATGGAACAGTTGAGAGTCTCTGGGTAAGAATCAAGGGGCAAACAAATAATGGGGATGTCATTGTGGGAGTCTGCTATAGACCTCCCAGCCAGGATGATGACACCAACAAACTGTTCTCTGAGGAACTAAGAGATACTTCTAAATCAAGTGCTCTTGCCCTTATGGGGGACTTCAACTTGCCAGAAATCAACTGGGAGCATCACACAGGTGGTACAACCTGGGCCAGAAGATTCCTAAAAAACCTGGATGACAACTTTATGGAACAGGTCCTAAGGGAGCTGACTCAGAAAGATGCTCTTCTTGATTTGCTGCATGTCAACAGAGTGGATTTCATGAGCAAACTGGAGATTGGTGGCCGTCTTGGTCACAGCGACCACAAAGCAATCGAGTTTAAAATCTCTATTGGCAGGAGGAAAAGTGCCAGCAAAACCTCAACTCTGGACATAAGTAGAGTACACGTCCGGTTGCTCAGGGAATTGGTAAATAAGGTCCCCTACAAAAAGGTTTTTGCAGGTGCGTGGGTCCATCAATGCTGGTCACTTTTCAAACATCACCTGCTGAGGGCACAGGAACAGCATTTCCCAAATGTTGGAAGTCAAGCAGGTGAGGCAGAAGGCTGACCTAGCTGAGTAGGGATCTTCTCTTGGAAATAAGACAAAAAACGAAGGTGCATGCCCAGTGCAAGCAAGGTCAGGTGACATGGGAAGAATTCAGAGATGCTCCTTGCTGCTGTACAGAGAAAATTCATCTGGCCAAAGCTCAGCTGGAGTTGAAGTTAGACAGAAATGTGGGGGACAGTAGAAAGAGTATTTTTCAAATACATTAATGGCAGTAGGCATTATAGAAATATCATTGGCCTCTTACAGGATGGGAATGGTCACCTCGCAAACAGGGACAAAGACAAGGCAGAGGTGTTTAACACATTCTTTACCTCTGTCTTCAACATGGATGATGGACCAAGGGAGTCTCCGTGCCCTGAGCTGGAGGACCATGATTGCAAGAAGGATCAACTCCCAGTCAACTCTGACATCGTGCAGGATCTGCTGCTCCTGCTGGATCCCTACAAATCTAGGGGGTCTGATGGAATTCATCCCAGAATCCTCAAACAGCTAACTGATGTCATTGCAAAACCTCAATGATTTTTGAGCAGTCTTGGGAATCCAGAGAAGTCCCAGCTGACTGGAAGCTGGCAAACACTGTCCCAATTTTCGAGAAGGGCAAGCAGGACCGTGGAAACTACAGGCCTGTCAGTCTCACTTCAGTGCCTGGTAAAGTTACGGAGAAGATTATTCTGGGAGGTATTGAAAAACATCTGAAAGACAACATAGTCACTGATCACAGCCAGCATGGCTTCATGAGAGGAAATTCCTGCTTATCATCACCTGGTCTGTTCAGCCTGGAGAAGAGACTGAGAGGAGACCTCATTGCAGTTACAACTTCCTCATAAGGGGAAGAGGAGGGGCAGACACTGATCTCTTCTCTCTGGTGACCAGTGACAGGACTCAAGGGAATGGCCTGAAGTTGTGTCACTGAGGTTTAGGTTGGATAGTAGAAAAAGGTTCTTCACCTACAGCATGGTTGGACACTGGAACAGGCTCCCCAGGGAAGTGGTCACAGCACCAAGCCTGACAGAGTTCAAGAAGCATTTGGACAATACTCTCAGGCACATGGTGTGATTCTTGGACCATGAGTTGGACTCGATGATCCTTGTGGGTCCCTTGCAATCCCTTGTGATTCTGTGAAAAGCTTGTCTACTTTTTTGACATGGTGGTTTATATGCCACATCAGCCCACGTGAAGCACTGTGCCTCTAAGAGTTTAAACTAAACATATCATATTTCTACCACTGAATATAAATGCTAAGGGTCAAAATCACAAAAAATGTACCCAGTAAAACTATCATACATGGCAGTTTGCCTGTACAACACTTGAAGAATTGACATTTCAAAATTCTTAAATTCTGCTTTGCCCTGAGAAGAGACATCGAAAAGCAAAGACTGGTGGGACAGCAGCCTGCTTCCTTGTCACACAACTTTTATATATGTAATTCCAAGCAAGTTCTGTAAAGTGACTGACAGACATAAATTTTCAGAGGGGAAAAAAATCAGCATAGCTGAAATTGTGTTGGTTGAATGCTACAGCACGGCAGACAGCAACTCTATATGCCAGCCCAGCAGGAAAAAAACCTCAATTGCTTTTAATAGACAAGCATTTAGTGCAACTAATATAATCTGGAGTGACATTTCCCCCTGTCTATTATGTAAGATGAAAGCTAAACTTGTGCTTTTATACAGTATATAGCCTATCTTCAACACACTGCCTAATCAGCTTTCTTTCCACTTTTAAGGTATTTTAGTAGCAAAAAAGGGGGGACTTATCACATCCTTGTGATTCCTTCTTAAACTCTTATTTTCTTCCACTCTGAGCTCATGTTGCCACACAGACAGACTTCAATAGGAACTGTTCTTTGTTTAGTTAGCATGGTTCATATTCTATGTCTAACAACCTCTCAAAGAATTTTAACTCTCCACAGAAAATAATTTAAAAGGTGAAGAAAAATCCAGGAAACTCCACAGAGAAAACATGGAATTTCAAAAATCACTAACAGTCAATCCATTTTACCAGCATTATTGCCTAACACCTCTTTTTCTAAATTTCAGGAAAAGAAGTGAAAAAGAAAGGAAATGGGTAGTTAGAGACATTATCATTTTTATAACTCAGGCATCATCCAGAATGTGTGATATCTATCTACCTTTGTGACAGCAATTATCCTTGACAAGATTTTCAAAATGGCATTCAGCAGCAGACTTAGAGAGATCAGGAACTGTCCACAAAAAGAGCAAAACAGATAATGACAGACTTGCTCTGTTAAAACATTCGTTTATAACTCCAAGATACTTAAATTAATAGCTAATTCTTTCCCAGTCTTTCTGTTCATCTATGGCTATTCACCTCTGTGCTGCCACTGGATAAAGCTGATATCTTAACTGTAATCCCTTCAAGATAGCCAGCTCCGATAGACTGACTGTTTTTAATGTATTTTGATAGACAAATAAAGCTGTCTAAGTGCCAAGAAGTCTGCATATTTAAGATTCAGTACTCAAAGAAGTGAGTGATTAAAATCTAGTGATTTTGCAAGACAAGTTCATAAGGGCTATAAATACAGCACATAGCATCAAAAGACCTCATCAGCCAGACATCTGAGTACCAGAAGGAGACACAAGCCATAAAAGAAATCAAACCTTCAAAAACAACGTACCAAATTGATTAGGCAACACTGAAAGAATGAGTTGTACAGGAGACATTTTATTGTGCATATATGCCAAACATGTTTATGATTCCTCTTAAAAGACCGGTCTTGCATTATTCTGGTAGTACCAGATAGTTCATGCCCCACCTGCCTTCCCAAACTTTGTATCCCACAGTAAACAATGCTGCCTGCATTAGAAGAATGCCTCTTCCAGGTACATATCACCTCCTGAAAGGGCACTAAAAATGTCCTACCCTGATGCTTTCAGAGCCAGATCATGAGCAGGAATCTCTGACTTTCCCAGTCTGAGGCAAGAGCATTCAGCATACATGCACAGACAACACTGCAGAGCTTGTTGGACTACCTACAGGTACAAGAGAGATGCTGACCATTGAACCAGCTCTGCACACCATGTTGTAGTCTGTAAGTCTCCTGCTCTCTCTCAGAGCTGCACATCTGCTGAACCATGCCACTGATGAACCATGCCACTGATGCTACCCTATGCATCTGATGGAAAGCCTCCTCCACATGAAGCCTTCTTTTGGGAGCACCGTGGTGGATGTAAGACACAGCAGCTGCTGTGCTACTGCACTGACCACCCCGGGGTGCCGTGCCCAGGAGGTACCGATGCCCGGCTCTCCACAAACATAAAACTTTTCCACAGATAGAGCAGAACCCATGAGTTTGCCTGTGAGCTCTGCAGAGACAGGATCAGAAAAAAGTCTGTAAAAGCCTTACAAGAGGAAGACAGAAATCTATGAAACTGCTAACAAACTCACTCAGAAACCTCAAGATGCTCATGCAGGGAGCAGTGATTGGAATTTCAAATATAAAATATACCATCTACCCCATACCAGACAACACTCTTCACTTTCCATTGAAATTTAGTACAGGGGCTGAGAAGACTGCCTATGCCCACTATCTGGAAAGGACTGTGAACCCAGCAACAGCCCATGCTCCGTCCTTTTTCAGAAAATAGATGTTGAATGAGACAAGCAATGGGAAAAAACAACCTTAAGTTGTCTCAGAGCAAAGAGATTGTTCTCCTCATTACAGCACAAAAAACACGTGGTAAGGCATATTTCCAATTAGTTTTCTTCGGGTTTGCTTCCTTCTTTTGTATCCGATAGGTCTCGAGTTAGTAAGGTTGAGAGCCATATTCATCTAGCTGGCAGAACCCAGCTGCAGGTAAGGTCTTCACATCACAACAGCACTACCAACATTTTTCCCTCTAATTATTCTTGCTCACTATTCTATTCTTCAGGTCAAAAAGGAAGGAAGAGCTTCAAACACTTAGGAGAGATGTCTCCTCTTGAAGAGAATTATCCAGAAAAAGCACAATTCTGAATTAATAAAGCCACTTTTCTTCAGAGGAGTTTTGAGTCCTATATATGCAGAGGAAAGTTTTGCATTTATCAGGCAGCAGAAGGGGAAGGGCTTTCTACAGGGAGATTTTGAAATTCTTGGTCAAAGGTTAACTTGGTTTTTAACTTCAAAGTGCAGAAAATCTTGGAGGTTGAAAAAATACTGTAAAACTTCAGAGGGATGTTACCAATCTGAAACCAGGCTATGAAGGCACATAAAGCTGCCTTCTGTGCTACACCTTTCCTCACTCTTGGTTTCAGACAGTTCCTAAGAAATGAAAAGACAAAGTCCGTTTGGGAAAGTTTAAAATATAATCAGATTCTTCTGGCTGGCAGCACTGAAGGAGGAAAGGCAGTTTCATTAATTAAGATCTGAACTCCTGCTTCAACTTCAGTTTTTCATGATGTTACTAGATATTTTAAAATATGGTACTCATTCATTGCAGGGTGCAGCACCCGCAGGGCAGTGAGTAATGGCTTTACTCTTGCTTCAGTACTGGCAGCAGCATGTTGGACTGGAAAATGAACCTCTATTTCCTATCTATTTTTATAATCAGTTTATCTATCATCTCCTTAATTCTTACCCCTATATACACACAAGAAACAAAACATTAAAGACTCAGTACTACGCTGAAATACATTCACAACACTGCTATTGACAGCTCAATGGCGACGCTGACTTGTAACCAAGGACAGAGTTTGGCCCCAACCAGTATATCTGCAGTCTGTATGAAAAATTCATGAACTAAATCTTTTAACTTCTTTTATAAATAGGAGACAAAATGAGAGAGTCATCACTTAGTCAGCCAAGGAATGATTCAAAATCTAAACCCAGGATATAATTTTAAGGAAAGTAATTGGTAATAGATACAAAGTATATTTCCTCATTGTAACAGAAAAATGACAAAATTAAGGTGCTCTGGTTTATACCAATTTTTTCTTGTTTTCATTAATTGAAAAAGTATAAAATACCAACTAAGCATAGCAGTAAGATATCAGACACAAAACAGAAATCTGTAGTATTATATGCCCAGGTATATTTTACTGCAGCCCTGAAGTCATACGTGTTACTGAGTTCCAGGTTATTTGCAAGCTTTCCTGTTTCTCTAAACACAAACATTACTTCTGGTATTTTGTAACTAGCTCTATATTATGAGGTGATATTAAACTGCGGAGGTGACAGCTGGCAGAAACTTTTGAATCGAAGGGTCTCTTTCTAAATGATACACACAAAGCTCTGTATTAGCTCTCACAAGATGCACTGTTTACTAGCGATGATTACCCATGAGTAAATAATGAGTCATGATATCCTTAAAAAAGCAAACACATAGAGTTAAAGAATAATTTCTAACATGGGCAAACAGACAGTACTGAAAAATTGAATCACTTATGTGCATTTGTCCTAATAAAGTGTTAAAAATGAGAAAAACTAGAAAAAATAGCCGTAATTATATAAAAATATGTTAGAAGATCTTGGCAAGACTGCATCTCTTTTCAGATGACTGTAAAGCACCCTTTACAGGCATACAAATAGGTAAATGCAGTCTTAAATATATGCAGGAACAAATGGAAAAGGGATTTTTATTTGGTTGACACAACACAGACCATGGTAGTTTTGTCATTCTTGATAGGTTACTACTCTATCCTTACAAACAATGCAGACCACTGAAATGCCATATATTAAAATTCAGGCAGGAAAGCAGCACTGTAATTATAATAGGGATGCAAACTGCTCATTTTTATTTTATGTTATCAGATGACTTCCTAGCATTTTGGGAATTTACTGTTGGGGAATTCATTTCCAGATGATCGTCAGCGATGGTGAAATACTCTCTTCTTCATTATTGCTACTTCAATAGGCATCTTACTTCTAATGCTACCTTGTACATTTCTAAAATCAGCACTAGGCTCCAAAAATTCCTCAGGGGAGTACAATGGCAGACTGAAGATTATGAAAAATATGCTTATATTATGTCCATTCAAAACACTATTCAGCTGTAAGGATTTTGCCTAAAACAGTTTGCTCCTAGCCATTTTGCAGAGCCTTCCAGACACCTGCGAAGCTTGTCAGCAGTTTTACAAGAAAAATTAAATGGAATCTAGTGATCCTTATAACTTTGAACCATGACATTTCATATAACCTTCTAAAATGTTTCCTTGTGAGAACTAAAGTAGAACAAGCTGGACTCTAAACAAAATTTAAAATAATTTAATAAATTATTTAAGGACAATAAGGAATTATGTGAAGACAGGAAAAAACAGGCACCTAACTTGCTTTTTTTGTGAACACCACTGTATTATAAAAAACATGCAGACTGAAAGTTTAAATGGGTGTTGACCAAATCTTAGGAGTAATGCTCTTGACTTGACATGCTACATCCTGAAATTAGGGATGCCAGGATATATTTGAAGATTTCATGAGGATGAAATAGTCAAATTAGATTTCTTTGGAAAGAGCACTGACACCTTCATTCAAGACTGGGTATGATCATCACATTTTGGGGACTGATGCCCAGCTGGGGTACCAAGCAACTAGAGGAACATACACCAAACCTGGTAATTCTGACATGGAGACAGGGGTGCTTTTCCCCCCTTCTTCCCTGTGTACTCCTCCTACTATATTTGTCCTGAATTGTAATCTCTCATGCTTTGACCAATCCACAACCTCCATATAGTTAGTCACAGTTCACTTTTTGAGATTGTGTGATTTTAAATCACAAGTTTCTCAAAAGTTGTTGTAACATTTTAAACAGATATTTTTGAGAAGCCCCAGACAGCCAGTGAGATGGCCAACCACAGCACAGATCTCACAACCTGTCCTTCAAGTTTCTTAAACTACAGACACAGTTCTGAAACAGGGTCACACATAATGTGCAATTCTGCGAGATCCTCCTCATTTTTTGGCTGACTGGTGATTGCTAAGATCACTGAAAAGGCACCAAGAAACTTTAGCTACCAATGTTCCTAACAGGAAAGACGGCATTGCTTCCCCCACAACCCACAAAACTTAAAATACTACCAAAAAGAAAAGGAAGAAAAGATCAGTGCAATCAGAGCACTTCAACTAGAATAAAGACCCCTTTGGGGCACTTTAACTTCCAGTCAGAAGCTTAAAGGGAAAATTAAATAAAATCTAAAATGGCACACAGGGCTTACAAGATTACATATGCTTACATTAAGCAAATACAACAGAAACCTATTTTTGCTGTATCTTGCTTTATATTATTGTGAACGTTTAATTAAGAAAAAATAATACACTAAAAATAGGAAATAATTTAACATATTTTCCTTTTTTCTTTCCATGATGTAAATGGCCCATATTCTCAGTGTTGTTATACTAGAGTTAAATTAGGTCAAAGGCATTTAGTGTTCAAAAGCAGGACATGTCACTACTATCAAAAATTATCATACAAGAGCGGAATTCAGTAGCTGCCTATCCCTCATTGTACCAAAGTTGTACCATTTCATAACATAAAGCTGCTGGTGCTTTATACAACTTAGATTCCTATCAATCAATTACAAGGTGATACCACCATCACACACAGACCAAAGTCTTAGATCCTTCCCTTCTAACAAGTAGATCTCTTCATTAAAATTTAAAAAAACACACTTTTTGCAGTTACCTTTTACAACCACTTTCAGACAATTCAAACATGGTCGCTAATAGACATGTGCAGACACCTTGCAGTCTTTGCTAATGTAATTTTCTTTACCACTTTATTATTTTTCCAAATCCTGCCTGGACTCTCTCCTGTTTAATCTCTTCTGGTTAGAAAAAACCCCCAATAAATGACCAGTACACAAAAGGGAATGCAATGTTCTAGGACTGGGCTTGTATGAGCCATAGGAAAATGGCATAAAACTGAGAAGAGCTGTGAAAGCTGTAGCATGATGTCATGACCTCTGTTTACAGCAATAAATTACATCAACAAAGTGTCAGTGTTCTGCGTGACCCTGCATTGTTTAATTTTTTCTCTCTTTTTTAATTATTTTTCCTCTCTTTTTTCATTATTACTGTGCCTGTCTTCATTTACCAATTCTAGTTACTTCCTCCAATTTGATAACGGTCTAACCAAACACATATTTCTCCTACACGTCCAAGCAGAAGACCCAATTTTACTGTCAACACAGCCAGATCAAAGCAGCTAACCTGTTATGGAAACATCAAGGCCAACACCCTAATAATGTCCCAATTTCTTCTGTTAACCAAAGAGATAAAATTATTCTTAATTAACAATGGGTAATTCAGCAGAAACATAACTTCAACGTAAGTGTTGACAGAAAGCAAAATGTATAGACTCAAAAATACAATTCATTTGCTTCCAAAAATTCACCTTCTGATCTACAAAAGGTTCAAAAGATACAAAAATACATGCTGTGCTGCACATCGAGAGATAACAGAAGAGTACAGTATTTAAATTCAGTAGGTTTTGCTCTATTTGCTGAATTACGTAATGTTGATTAGACGACATTAGCTTGGATTACAAAGGGAAGAGCATTAATTACTTTCAATAGCAACACCACAGGCTAGCTGAAATATAAGGGTATAAGGACTCTTGAGTTATCACAAACTTTCACCAAGTTTTTCATGAAGATATCAGGAAACAAAATACAACAAAATTCAACAATGAGATTCCATGCTATATCAGAAAAACAAAACAAAACCAAACAAAACAAAACCAAAACCCAAGGTAAAAGTCTGAAGAAACAAACAAGAGCATGGTATAATTTTAATCCCTATTAGACTTGCCACATACATAGATGCAGATGGCTGAGTATACTGATTCCAAATATAGCACTGTAGATAAAATTACTTCCATCATAAAAACACACCGTAATCAGATCATTTTGTTCACAAAACTGTTGAGCTTTGGAAAATAGTAAGCTTGTATCACCTATCTTTATTTTTGCCTTTCTCAGTTCTCCAGCAGTAATAACCACTGAAGGTAATCGCATATTAAATTTCATTTCCGAGTCCTGAACCTTGATTTCAAATATTGCAGGAATATGTGCATTTATTTAACGTAAATAATGTTGATGGAATTGCAAAAATCACTTTTGGGATCGTAACCTTTTCTTTCAGACATATCACTTCTGGGCACTATTTTAGGTTATAATCTGCCTGCGATACTCACCAAGCCTTTTTCACATCAAAATGAGACAGTAATTCCACCACTTTGATATAATTAAAAAGGTAGCTTGTATCACCACTAGGAAAATCACTGAAGAAAACACATTGAAGTAAATTAACAGTAAAGTACCACAAAGACTGCTGGCATCTGCTGGCTATAACCTAATAGCTCAGATTTGCTGTGCTGAGACAGCGCATAAAAGGAGCAACACCAGACATCATTTTTTCTGATTTAAAATGCTTCCACTCAAAAATACAAAGAGCGTGCAATAAATACGAATGGCCAACGATCCTCCTCAATACAGATAAGCTCAGCAAAAGTAAGCGCTTAAACTGTAACTTCTGATCTGCCCATCTGCCTTCCCCACTTTGCCCTGCTCTCTAGATGAGAAAACAGGTGAGGTCTTGAATTACTCATATGTCGCTCTGTAGTTTTGCCCACACCCTTCTTCCTGTTACACCATCACCCAAGTGTTGTGAAATTTGGATCTCCTAATAGAGATTGCAGATCTTAACCTTCACATGGCAACAGGTAAAGCTCAGTCCTATTCTATTCCATGCCTTGCAATATCTGCCAGGTTGAATCTCTCAAATTCTTCCTGCCTGGTGCTCTTTCTGGATTTAAATACTTGTTCTCTTAAAGAACTAAAAATGACATTGAGGTTTTCACAATCCTAATTTGCAAATTGTTTCAAGTTCTTTTAGATTAGATTACTTTTCAAGCAAATACAGTAATGCCCTACTACTCTCATTTCCCAAACACAGACCGCCTTACGACTGTGCAGGGCTCAGAACGCCTTTGCTTCTCTCAGCTGCCCACGTTCACACAAATGGCTTTCACTAACTCCAGGAGATCTTTGCAAAAGTACAGGATGTTCCACTCATCCAAAGCTATTTAAAGGAGAAAGACCTATGGAAATATTGACAATATTAGGCATGATGTATCAGGAAACTCTTAGCAGCAAAACATTTAAAAAATATTAGACCGTAGATTTGATCTTGTAGATCTGGACTCCAGTGGTAAAGGTCTGCCTTTACATATCTTTCTTGCACCATCAATTCAGCTGCAGACTTATGATCATCAAAATGGACTATGGCTGTATCTACACAGACAGGTTTCGAAGAAGCTGAGCTCAAGTTATAACTTGGCTTGGCGTTGAACTTCACAAAGAGGAGTCCAGGCTTTTCATCTTCTTGCATGCTATGCTTGCCCAGACAGCAAGCAATATCCTCTGAGCAATCCACTTGCCCTTTTCCTTCTATCTCCAACATAAATTGCGGATAAGCCTTACTGCTAGTCCTTAGTTGAGAAAATAAAGTATGTTAAAAATATTGAGAAATAGAAATTTTTCAGAAAAAAGGTCGCCTGCACTGTTGTTGCAAAATACAGGTTACAGTGATGTGAGCTTATATTATGGGTATGAACTTCCAGCTGCCATTTGTGGACGAGCTCCATCTACGAGCAAAGGTGTCTGGTACATGCCTGGCTACCAGCCAGTGTCCACAATGGTCCCCACAGGGCTGCCTCATGAGTAGGTGGAGCAGTAATGGGAGAGGGAACACTGCTTGAGTTCAGGTTTTGTGGCTGCAATTCTACCACTTTCTTGCTTACAGAACTTGGGTTTCTTGCTGGAGCAACACGTAACCCACAAAAGAGATCTCTAAAAAGCACTGGGAGCCAAACGGGGCAGCAAAAGTCAAGAGTGAGGGGAGGGCAAAGGTTCACAGAGCCTGCTTATGTAAATGTGATTTTTTACATTTAAATTCCTATCAGCAAAGCATGATCAGAAAATTACTCCTAAACAGCCAGCAAGTCCTGGATACTTTTTATGCACACATGATTCTTTCTAAGAGATCAAAGGCAATGATGCTGAGAATTGGCCTATTATGCTCAAAGGTGAGAGCATGATTTCTCTTTCTAAGTTTTAAGTAAGCTCAGAACTCCGATCTGTGCATAGAAAATGCATTTAGGGCACTTTTTAAAGTTACAGAGATACTTCAGTTGTTTGTATAGACAGAACTAATATGATTTGCTCTCTGTTATTTTGGTATGAATTCATAACGTTTTTATTGACTCCTCAGAATTTATTATGGGCAAGTCTGGCAGAGCAGCTTAATTTGAAAGTGTGCTCTACAGTTCCCATTAAATTAATCTATTTTAATTTATTTTTTGCTTCCCTCCTCTATAACCAAGTGAACTTCAATTCTTTTTCAAAACCTTTTCAGAAAGTTTCAGTCATGGAATGGCTAAAGCTGGAGAGGACCTCTGCAGACTGTCTAGTCTACCACCCTGCTCAAGCAGGGTCACCACGAGCAGGTTGCCCAGGACCATGGCCACCTCTTTCTTTAGTGGATGAAGATGCCATAACACCTCTGGGCAACCAGTGCAAAGAGTCTTGCTATTTCTGCAGAAGTAGCAAAGGAAATGTTTGGGGTTGGGGGTTTTTTTGAGTTCTACTACTTGGAACAGAACCTGTAACTTGGCAAGAAAGGCCCTTATGACAAGGATGAATCCTGCTGTCCTGTGAAAATCTAGTCAGAAGGGGAAAACGGGGGAGAGGGCTTTGCCTAAGTTTATTTGTGCTCCACAAATATTTGTTATAGTATTTGGAGAAAAAAAACATATTTCATTCAGATTCTGGAATTTACCAGCTATCAGGTATTTAAGATGTGAAGACATCTGGAAGTAGAAGGAAGCATGCTCTGTATTCATATACAAGGCTCCATGCAAGGAACCTGGCACTCTAAAGCTCATCCAGAGCCAAAGCAAGGAGTCTTATCCATGTCACTGCAGGTAGGACAGAGAGATCAGGATGGCTAGTTCAGGGAACAGCTCTACAGAGACAGGGCTCTATAGAGCCCTCCCTCCCTTGGGAATTATGGAATACAGCACTTTCCCATCCCCCAGGTCATGCCATTCCCACTCACACCTGCCCTCCAAGCAGAGAAAGCACTTCTACCTTCATCAAACTGAGGAGTGTTTTGATATGAGGCCTCTTGAAGAGATCACAGTAGAAGATCCTTCTGCCTCGCAAAACACACTCCCACCATCCACGCACTGGGAAGTCATGGCCAGAATGGCTGCAAGCACATTCCCTGCATCCTACTGTGAGAGTGACACCGGGTGAGATTCATCTTCCCTGGGCAGAGGATGAAAGTAAATAGGCTTCTTAGGAGGCCTGACTACCAGAGCAGTTTCTGGGTTCTCCCAAAGTTCAATGCAAATGAAGACAGCTGCCATCAAGATGGTATCTTGTGCAACCACCTACTCGGCAAGAAAGAAGGCTTCCTACATTTCAGAGGCTATAGAGCCTATCACCATTCCTGTCCAAGTCTCACAGCACATGTCAGTGGTCACATACATACACAGCAGAACTGCCAAGTAGGGGGGGCCAGGGAGGGCCAAATGGCAGTGGGACTGGGGACAAAGAAAACTCCCCACCAACCAAAGAACTCAACACTCAGTAATGCAGAAAGACGAGAAGATGAAAGCATAGGGTTTGGTCAAAACAGTGGCAAGCAGGACTCTTGTCATTGGCTTATACCTTCAGGTGGCAAGAAGACCCTGTCAGAAGCAACTAGGTAGCAGATGACTCCACGTGCAACCCACTCTGCCAACATCAAGAGCCTGGCAGCTGCCTTTAACACCTGCCAGATTAAGCAACTAGAGCTTAAACTGACAGGACATCCTATGGGGAAAAAAGATTGAGGATGCTATCTCCATGCATAAGACTCTTCAAGAAAATAAAATGTCTCTAGCAGCCCTGCCCCATTTCTGGCAAAGGAAAAAAGCATGAAGTATCAGAGGCAGGGGACTGGAGGTGGTGGGGGTGGGAAATGAGATGGGCAAGAGAGAAAAAAGAGAGCTTAACAGTTTGCAACAATTGAATGCTAAGCTAGATAATCAGGTTAGATGCCTTCATGGTGCAGAGCTAAGTGATTTTCAAGTCAAAATTAACAATAACCAGTGACAAATTACTGTTACATGCATATAATTCACAGGCAAGGACCACATGCTCACAATATGCTACGTAACCAACTGCATTCTCTGTGATCTGATGTTCCCAAGTTTCCTGGTTTCAAATAAATTTAAGAGGAACTGTAGTTTTCATGCACAACTATTACTACATGTGGCTAAGCACCCTGAAAAGTGAAGCGGTACCATCCATGGACTCTAAACCTTAGTTTATCTGCATATACTCAAAGATACCTGAATTAAGGCTGCATAATCAACCTTAGTTCTGGTATTTCTTTTCCTCAGTACTTGACATTATAATCTTAATATCAGCAACTTCTGCAGTTAAACAGTTGATCCAAGTCCTCTGGCCCAAAGCTGTTATATTCTGGTCACATAGAAGATTTCAATAAATTAATCATTTCAGTAAGCCACAGTGAAACGGGAACAACATAAAATGCATGCGGTTCAATGCTGCATAGGAAGTACTCTTTGTTCCAGATATAATTTTCTTTGTATTTGTAGAAATAAAATTATACTTTCATATTTAATGGAAGCAATTAATTTTCCTTAAAAATGAAATTTGTCAAAAATACTTTATAGGTGAATATTCTTTTAATGCATATGTGCATGGGCATGTATATTCTGGATTTACATGATTACAACTCTGTACAGACTCTTTCCATGTTTATCTAACTGCATAATGTGTTTCACCTTATCCTTTTTTGGAACAAATGAAACATACAAAGTAAGACATCTTACTTATAAAAGAAGGCTCAAGAGAAACACTTCCATTTCCTGAAGTGATGAACGAAGTCATTCTAAGCCTTATACAAAAATGCTACAGATCTTAGTTACACTTTGAAGCACCTTGTGCACAAACACACCACGTTTTTAAATAAGATGTATGAAATACTGAAAAAAAACCAAGCAAAAATCATACCCAAACCAAAAGCAGGGATAAGTTAATAAATCATGGAAATAAAATTATTTTAATGTAAAGACGGAAAACAGTTTGAAGTCACATGAAGGCAATCCTACCTGTCAAGAGTTCCAAGGAGCTAGGCAAATGGACAAGGAATGATACAATTTTGCTAAAGGTCAAAGGAAAAAAACAACGATAAAGAAGAAATATTATCATTTTATTAGTGTTCATTCTTTCTACTGGTAGGAAACCAAGCAGCAGCAGCAGCATTCCATACCTGTTGAAGTACAGCTTGGCTGGAGTACATGGTAAATAGCTGGCATAGCCAAGTCAAGAGAAATAATGCAAAGTCATGAGTGGAAGGTGTCGAGTTAACAGGATACTAAAGGAGGCAAAGGTGCAAGACCTTTCATGGGTACAAACCCATGAAAACATAAGAAAGGAAAAGGCCCAGAGTTCAAGACCATTGCACAGATGTGAATAATGAGAGCAAACAAGACACATGACTCAAGGAAGGCAACTTGCAGTTACCTGCACATTTTTCTCGTGAATGTTTTAAAAATGGTTCACCCATTTGCATGTCACTAAGATATTGGTTAGTGAAGAATTGTTCAAGGATCCAACTACTTATGTAGTTGACAGCTATTTCTGATTTTCTTCAAAGAGCTCCTTTATTTTCCTACACCACAGTTGTTGCAAAGAACATCTACTGTCAAGCAACATTGTTGCCGTATCTGCGGCATACAGTTCATTCCTACCAAGTCTCATAAAGTAATCCAGAAGACGGTCAAACACCAGGATCGAAACAGGCCAAAAAAATGTAGCAGGTGAGCAGAAATAATGATCTTCTACCCCAGATAAAACAGTAAGCATTGTGTATGCATACTGAGAAGCAATTTGGTTCTATGTGTACCAACTTCATCCAGTAAAAGAAAGACTTACATTTTGTTTGACTTTAAATTCACCTGATCAGACATTGATCTTCTTGCTCTGTTTTCTACCTTACTATTAGGCAGCTCGACAATCAGTCCTTTTATTTCTTCCAATGGAAAAACAGAACCCTAATTTATTGGGTTGGGTTCACCAGAGGACACAGAACAGTTCTGTAGTCTAGAATGATCACACTGCTTTCATGCGTATAATCTAATTATAACATAAGAGTATTTGCCCTTTTAGTTCATCAGTAAAAATTATTACAGCTCTGTATATTTAAGACACATGAGGATATACAGGTTTTTTTTAAAAAACTGCAATTTATTCCTGTACTCTTTGACTAGTTCACTGGTTTCACAGGATATTTAATTTCTAATAAGCTACAATAGGTCAGAGTAAAATGAGAATTTTTATGACCAAAGCATTCAGAACGGAATACACAATTTAATTTTCATATTTCAAAAAGGCATTTTATTTGCTTTCAATTTCCTCCTCTCTAGTTGCAGGCTATTACACACACTTTGGCAGTGTGACCATAAACCAAAAAGGCTAACAACAGAACCAACTTTTCCAAACAATTCTTTTACTTGCATTGTCCCCCTACCATAATCACATTTAAAGTAAAGTAGTTGGGATGAATAATGGAAACAATCTCATTCACGTGTTGTAAATTAAATGAGAGAAACAACTTGTGCAAGATTCAATCTCTTTATTCAGAATGTCCTCTTGGACCACATACAACCAATGAAATAACACAGAACTGAAGGAATACAATTCTTTAATCTTTACACAGAAATGTATAGTCTGCCCTTGATTTTGATTATAAAGGTTCTCATAACACATGCATTGTTTGTTTAGTTATCCCTGTACAATATGTAAAATCCTAGCTCACCCCTGAGAAGGGAGAGTAGTTCTCCACTGCACAATGACAAGTTCAAAAAACATCAGAAGCAGTACTGCCATCCTAATGGCCATGTCAATTATTCTGGTAACTTTTTTGATGAGATAAATTAAGCCAAGCAGACCCTTGGACTAACATACTGCATTTCAAGTACAGACTTCCTCACTCACCTGGAGGCCTTACTTAAGTTAAACAGATAGGAGAAGGAAAGCACCTTTGTGACCTGGCAGAATTCCGCTGTCATACACCCAAAGAGCTACCGAACAGCACCTATTTATTTATTTATTTGCTTATTTGAATGGGGCCATGCAGGAGAGAATCTAGGACTACATACATTGCTATTTGTGAAATTTGGAAAGGAGGGGACAACAAACTGTGAAAATATTAAGAAAATCTTTCCTGATGGATCCTCTGACCCTGGCTGACAAAAAATTCACAAATTTATACCCTGACCATACTCTCTGTAAAAGCCCATGGTATGAACGTGCTGCCTTGTTTCCTGCAGGCAGGTGGACGGTGCCCCAGCAGTATCTCCACCCTTCCTCCAGAGGCCAGATTCCCATGTGCTTTGGAAACCCTGCATGCAAAAGGACAATACGCAGGAAATATGCAGCTCTGTATTGCTACCCTGCACCCTGCAGTACAGCTCTGCTTTCTGCCATGACAGCCATCTCCTATTTAAGACAAAATTAGTTTGGCTGGAAAAATTAGCACTTCCCAAGTCCTAGAAGGAAATCCAAGACACAAGGGCTCATAGTAATTGTGCTTCTCCTGCCTTGCCTCATCTCAGGCTATTTATCTGAGCTTCTTTCACATGCATACCTCTTTTACCTTCTTCAACTTTTAGTAATAAGCAAACCCCAAATCAGTAAACCAGAATATGATAGAGGAGAGATAATGAGCATCAGAATTTCCTTTTCCAAGGAGCCAAAATTCCTGATCTCACCCTTCCGGTGGCAAACGAGATTCTTGCTGGAGGATGTCCTGCCTCAAATCAGGTGGGGTTTTTTTGAGGTTTCATCTCTTGATTCCCTTCCAAATGGAATCAAATTTCAAGACAGGCTACACTAACTCTGACAAACTTCCATGATTTAAGTTTAGCAATCCTTCTCCTCCCTACTTTCTCTTGGCTGGGTTTTTATTTATAGCCAAGAGGAAAAATCCTGCTCATCATCAGCAACATGGAAGCCAGGAGAGGATATATGCCTATCACAGGTATGTGTTATTCTGCAAGCTTTTTTACAGAACACCAGTATCTGTTATCACTAACAGCTTTCTCCCCTTCATCTTCAAAAAAAAAAAAAAAAGGTAGCAAACAACCATATACTGAACAAAGGAAGTACAACATGCACCTCAGAGAAAGCATGTCTTTCAACTTCACATGTCCCACTACTGTAAACCCTTTGAAAAACACCTGAAGAAACCTGTCTTCAGGGTAAGCAGCCTTCAGCAAAAGCAGATTCACTTTTACTTTTTCCAAATCCCCCATATGTTGTCCTCACATAGCAGGAAATGATCAGATAATAAAATTAATGCTACAGCATATAAAAGAGTGAACAAAAACACTACCACCACTTTCTACTAAGCAAAAGAACATTCCCACACAGGTGACAGCACAAAAAAAAAATTGACTTTACATAATGACTTGGATATGCAAAGAATTTCAAAAGCATTGAACAATTTGGAGTAGCCATGATGTGCTCAACTCCAGCTCATAGAAGCCTTTATCCAAAACCAGTAAAAATCAATGGGAGATTTTCCACCGACTCTAACAGACTTTGGTTTGAGCCCTTTCAGATCTGAATTATTATATTCCACACAGTTAGAAGCATATAAAAACCACAGCTAAATCCTCCCTTTTCCAACATGGAGCCATGAGATGTTTAAATTTCCTCAGGACCATCCAGCAGCAGTGTCCCCAGTTTCACAACTGGTACGTCAGGACTAGATTATTCCATCATTAGCAAGTAACAATGGAACATACCAGCTCATCCAAAGGTCACCAATTCAAATAAACTGGAAGAAGGCTGAGACTAATTTAAAGGTCCTGGGACTAATATGAAGGGTGATTTCATGCCAGTTAGTAGAAAAGAAAAAAAAGTCTTGTGAGGAAGGAAGTAGGCATATACAGTTTCACAAAACTTTTGTTTTTATTGTGCCCTAAACAGCTGTTCTATGAGAAAGTGAACAGCTATACTTTCAAGTGATTTAGTCCAGCTTCTTCTCTTTAAAAAAGGCTATACATTCATATAGCTATATTATTTACAGTTCAAAGTAAGGGAGAGAAGTCAAGCCTCTCACTGTAAGGCAATACAGCTAACCAATGCAACTGAATTGATCATGGTAAGGTCTTCTGAAAATTACCTTGTTACTACTTCTTATAAAAAACAAATTTCTTATAAAGAGCAAACCCTTTGCTCTGTTGTTTTGGTTTTTCTTCTCAAATGTTTATTCAGAAGTTGGAGCTGGGAAAACAGGAATCAGAAAATCTAGTAAACTGTCTCAACATACGACTAGTACTGAACTGTAAAAGGAAAACATACCATTTTTTATAAAAAAAAATCTAGTCTATCAATTAAGCAAACATATATTTACGACAGACTAAGTTTTGTAAATAAATGCCAAATATGTTACTGTAACTAGCAGATGGCTCAGTTGGAATGCATGAATTTTGTGTTAAGTTAAAATAATAAAGGGAACACGGCTTATACTGTAGAAAAAACATCCCGTCTGCCTTCCTGGTCAGAGCTGGTATTTATTACAGCATTTTTAACCTGTGTTTCGCCTTCCTCCGTTCAGATTCACAGGAGGGCAAACAAGGTTTCTGGGGGCCACGGGGCTATGGGGCTCCTGCCACTCACCAGAACAGGTGCGATCCTTCCTACCGGCAACTGGCTTCGTAGGGCTGACAATTTTCCCTTTTCCTTTTTACTCATACGCTGCCTGATCAATCCACCCACTACAGCTTCCAAGCCTTCTTCTTCTATATTTAGTTAACAATTAACACATTTGACTTTTTTAACTTCGCGGATTTCTGTCGCTGCTGTTGTCGTCGCCGCTTTAGAAAGTCAAACAGAACTTCAATGCATAAACTCTTTAACGGGGAAATACCACCTATGCTGCAAACATAAATAAATCAGGAAGCGCCGGCAGCCGGCGCGCGCCCCCGCTCCCCCCGCCGGCACCGCCGCCCCCCGCGTGATGAATACCGGCTGGTGCCGCGGTCCGTCCCTGCCCTCCCGCCTGGCCGCGCCGCCGCTCGCCCCGCCGCCCCGGATGCCTGCTGCGGGCGGGCGGCGCCCCGACGGGCCGGCGGATTCTCCCCCGACAGCGTTGCGCGCCTTCTGCTACCGCTCTCCCCGCCGGTGACAGCTAAATATAGTGAGCGGCCGGGGAGCGCGGCTCGGCTCCCCGCGCCCGCCCCGCAGCGCCGGGCGGACGGCGGCAGCGCGGCGCTCCGCGGGGGCGCGCCGGGACTCCCAGCCTGCGGAGCCGGCACCCCTGCCCGCCCACGCCCGCGGCCAGGCGCGCTGCCCGCCGAGCGGGTGCGCGGGTTTGACTTTACCGGCGGAGCGGAGTGGCCCGCCTGCCCCGCGCCCCTCGCCACCCGGCCGGGCCGCGGTGCGGTGCCTCTCGCCGCGTCCCCCCGCCAGCCGCCGTCTGGCTGCGGACGTGCGACTGGATTCCCCCGCCTGCGCCGCCGGCCTCCCGCGCGGGGCCGCGCACACGCCGCGCCGCGCTGCGCCCCCCGGCCCGGCCCGGCCCCGCCGCGCCGCCGCCGCCCGCCGCCGCTCACCTCCGGCCGCGGCGACCCGCCTCGCCTCGCTGCCTGCGCGCCTCCCGCCGCCCGAGCGACGCGCGGCGGAGCGGAGCCCAGCGCGGCGTTACGCAACGCGCCCCGCGGCCCTCTTGCACCGCGAGAGAGGGTGCCGGGGGCGGGAGCGGGGCGGATGGGAAACGGCGGAGCCGGAAGCGAAACCCCCCGGCGGCCACTTGTAGCGCCGCTGGACCGGATCCCCCCCATGCTGGCGGGGCGGGCGCGCCGGCCGGGCGGGCAGGGCGGGCCCCGGGGCGCCGCCGAGTCACCGCTTCGCCCCGGGGCTCGGGCGGAGAGGTGCGGGGACGGGCCGCGGGGGAACCACTGCGCGGGCACCGCGGCGCGTTTCTGCCGCGGATAGTAGATCCCGCGGCCGTGGGTCGCCCTGCCAGAGGAGCACGGGCACGGGAGAGGAGAATTCCCCGTGGTCCGAGGCTGAAGGCAGCGGCCCCCAGCAACAACCGTGCCACGGCTCAGCCTCTGGAGTGGACACCCAGGGCAGCCGCGACTCTGCGCAAACACAGTCAAAGGGCTTTTTGATGGCTTCTGCATCCGGCTGGATTGTCCCGCTCTTGACTCCTATGTTTTTCCCATGGGCTTTGACAGGCGCACCCTGCCGCGGGGCCTCCGTCCCAGGGGTGCGGGCAGCCCCGGTGGGTGCTGGCGGCTGGCATCCTCCCTGCAGGGGAGCCCAGTGGGGGCTCTCCCCTTGGCCCCGCATCTCTGGGTTTGGGGAACCCAGGGGTCAGAGTGAGAGGGCGGCTGGGCAGCCCACCAGCCCTGCTGACAGCCGACCCGTGCAGACGTCAGCAGGAATGAGATGGGTTGTAACCGGAACACCGGCTCCGACAGGAAAATGAAGACTGACAGTCCTCTGGCCTACAAAACCAGGGCAAATTGGGTCTCAGAAACACGATCACCCCACATCATCCCAGCACAAGTTGAAGAGCTCCTTGCTCTTCACAAAGCAAACAGGTTTGGGAGGCTGTAGGTTCCCTGGCCTTCGGTCACGCTCAGAAGAACATGCTCAGAAAAGGATGACAGTACATCCCCACCACCCATCTCTAATTCATGAGGCCGGGAAAGCAAGGAAGGAGAAGTACCCAGAGTCTCATTACCAGCTATCAGCTTGAGCGAGTAAGATGGCGTCTGAAATAACAGGCGTGAAAGCAATAGCTACTTGAAAGAATAAGATCGGTTTGTTTTTCCTTAAGGAATTACAGGAATATTAAACCCTTCTTGCAGTTATAAATCATTTAATGCAAATCATTTAATCCAAACAGAATTTTTACAGGCTCATGAGGCTCACTCATTTTGCCAAGAGTGAGTCATGTACAAATAAAATGAAACCAACAAAGAAAAGTGCTCTCATACCATGTGTATGTGGGTGATCCTTTGAAAAACTTGTAATTATTTTTTTAACTCTACCACAGCCAGGAAGACAGGTTTGTGAAGCAAGAGCAAACCTTGATAACTGCAGCCCATCGACGTGTACTTTTTCCTTCACTCAAAAAGTAACACAACAGGTCCCTTGTCAGGCCAATGACAGCAATGGCGTGACTAATGTATCAGCAGCCCCTCAAACGCCACGATTTCAAACCCAGTTGTGTGCTGACATACTAAGGAAGCAAAAGACTTTTCAAAAAAATGAAAATAATGTTCAGTGATTAATACTTAGTAAAAGAATGCAGTAGGCAGTTAATCCCTCACTTACGGGTTAGTTAAGGACGTGAGTTAAACTTCATTCTTCACTCCCCATGTCATAAATATGTGCTGCTAAACACAGAGCACAGCATGAGCCAGTGGGGCGGTGATGCACTGCTCTGAAATGACTAAAATGCAGGGACACAAAGCCATGTGATGGTGAGAATGGGAGCCTTAAAATGTGTCATCATCCCCATCGAATGACACTGACATGGAATGCCATTCACTGATGGCAATGGCAAATATTTGTGGATACTGAAGAGGTATGGCTTCCTCGTATATTCTGATGCCAACTCCCTGCATCATTTGGAATAGATATGTGAAAGTATCTTGAAGTGTTCCTCTAGCCACCTACTTTGCATTCTGACGTGAGGACAGATGCTCCTGGGTCCTCACACAACCGCAGTCTCCCTTCCATCTGCTTAGCCAAAAGACAATACTTGCATACGGACTGTAACTGCCCAGACTGGGGCAATCCAGGACCCTAAGCCCTCTGTGACTTTCACTAGCGGTGCCCCCCCCTTCCCCAGTGGCTGAAATACCATTCCCATCTGGCAGAAAGTTCTGTTTGAGTTTGAGGGAATCCCCGCTTGCCTCGATGCTATCAGAGATGTGCTGTGTCTACCATTCATTCACAGAAATGTTTTTCTTAGTGATCATGAGACAAGAGTTCAGTACTGCAGGACATGTCAAAGAGCCTCTGAAACCCTACGCTACCTGTGCTGCCTGACCTGGAGCAGGCACTAAAGAGGGAGGGAGGAGCAAAGGGAGGGAGCACATAGTTTGTACAGCCAGGAAAGTAATGACAACATTTTCCTTGTCCCTGAGAATAGTTCAGGTCATCTACAGGCATAATTTCCCACTGCATCAATTACTCACAGGCCATGACTTTGTTCACAAATGCAGGAGTCAGAAACTTCCTTCAACTAAAAAGCAACCAGCACTGACGTCATCAAATGCCTGATAGCTGGACCAGGAGTACACAGGATGTAATCAAGCCCTGAGATGAGCTGGAAGAGAATCTGTACAACTTCTGTGGCATAAAGCTTTTGTCAATGAAACAGCATTCTTTCTTTTGCTTTTTAACACAATGACTTTATTTGATACCTTGGTGGATTTCAGCATTTTATCCTTTATTGCTCTCAGTTTACTTTTCCTCCTAAGTAATTTTTGCCTGGCTTTCATACCTCAGGGCTGGGCAGGTAGGGGAGAACTTTAGTTTATCTGCGCTTTCTAATGGTAATGGATAGACATTGTGCATTTGCCATCAACTGCCAGATTTCCTTGTTACTGATTGGTTTTGTTTTTTCCTATGTATCTTTGATTTTAGAATGGTTGTTTGGCAAATCAGATACAAATGACTTTGTGTTTTTCTTAGAAGTACTACACACCTCATGGTTCCTTTTTGAGGAGGGGTGTTACTAATTTGTTTATACACAAGCAGGCAGAAAGCACAGGCAGTCAAACATGAGCTAAGATGAATCACTTGACCATTTAGCACACATTAACTGGTGGACAGAGGAGCCCCTAATCACTTTCTGAAGGAGGGTCTTACAAGACACATGGGTTTTCTTATTTTTTGTAATTTCCCAGCCCTCTTATTTCCTCAGTGAATGGGAAAACAGTGAATAAAGATGAAAACAGCTGTGGTAAAATAGCACTTTAAAAGTTACTCTGGAATCTGCTGATTAAATGAGAACCTCACCTTTTGACAGACAAAGAGAATCCAAAACATTTTGTTTTAAAAGTGTTACAAGCAATGTGGAAATCAGGAAGCACACATGCCCCTTTTCATTTTTTAGACTATCAGAAATGAGTCAGCACAGCAGGAAAGCATCCTGTGTGGGTCCCTCTTTAAACCACAGATGACCAGTGCTTATACATGCAACAAAAATACTGGAAAGTACATGACTACAATGATTTTAGATTAATGTCCATTTATTATTAATCCTAGCTGAGGCCTATCTTCTCTAAATGCCATGAAACACTTCAAAGCCTATTGGTGTTAAATGAAGGTATTTGACCAACATCCTTTACTCTTTGTCTGGGGCAAACATCCATTTCCTGAAAAAAAAAAGGAAAATAAACCACTAGTACTATATACTGCTTCTTTTCCTCTTCAATTTCCATTTTCCAATACAATGTAATATATGTCTGTTTCAAGATTTCTGGGGAACAAAAAAAATAACCTAATTTAATAATACTTTGTTTTTGTACAGAGATCCAATTCCATCCTGCCATCAGAATTCGAGGGGAACCACAGGAGATGTGTGAGAACAGAAGAGAAATGAATGAAAATTGAGACAAATAAGAAAGAAAAATAAATAATAAGAAGGAAATCAAAAGAGAGAGAAACAAACCTAGAGGCACAGTCTAACCTCCAATGCACCATTCATATCCATTTTTGATCTTCCATGAAAAAACACAGCAGGGATTTTTTTTTCAAGTTATGCAGGGATGCACATGGCACAGGACATTAGTGCTCTGTCCACAAAACCAAATGAACAAGGGCAAAAAATTATGAACTTAAAGAAAAGCAGCAAGATTAAACTATTCTAAAAACTATTTTTAAGATCTGTGTTTCTAAATTGCAGCAACAAAGTATTGGGGAAAACAGTTTCAGCTCTGCTACACTGAAGCAGGCTTCCAGACTAAACACATATTTGTGTATATTCTCCTTTTTATTGCAAAAGCTGTTTTACTAAAAAAGGGTATTTGGTCTGTTATCAAAGGATGATGGGGAGGGTCAAGAAAGTTCAAAACGAAACAGACAATTTATGGTCGACAAGTCCATTGATGGCTAGTAAACATGATGATGCAATCCAATGAAAATTCTGGTTTAGGAAATTCCCACAGCCTCTGACTGCCAGAAGTTAGGAAATCCTACACTTGTCCTATTTTTTCCAGTCTTTCTGCAAGCATCCTCTACTCATTAGTCAAAGGCAACTAGGCTAGATGGGCTATTGGAGTAAACAAAACCAGTAGTTCATTCTTCTCATACTCCAAATAGATCATCAAGCCCATTCCTGTCATATTCTGCTGCCATCGGTGATTAATTTTTTAATGATCCAAGTCATGGCTCCAAATTTCAAGATAGTGGACCTAGTTTGGATTTCCCAAAAATACACAGCAGAAGCAACTACACGTTAATAAATTAATATTAATGCAAAAAGTGGATGGCAGCTGACAGGCTTCATTAGCTCAGATCTGTAGCTTTTCCTTAATTCTGAATAGGATGGACAAGGGGTGAGATGGGCACACTAGTAAGGACAGCCCATTAAGCAAGAAGAAATAGCACTTAACTGACCTGCAGAAAAACCTCTAGCTTGAAGTGGGTGTGATAGCACCAAAGGCTTTGCACACAGTTCCCTTTCAGTAGTGTATAAGGGATATCTCTTTTAAGAAGAATCAAAGGAAGAGTGAATGCAGCTCTGAGAGAAGGTAGAGTGGGAAGAGGGCTGGAAGTCCTACTGAAACCAGCTCCCTTTTCCCAAACCATGGTGGTTTCAGTTAAAAGATTAGGGCTTGGACAGGCTCCTGCAGTTGGAATAATTATTACTGGGTTACTCTGAGGGAAAGCAAAAACCCACCAGGGAGGGGCTTGATTTTGGAGGCCTGACAGAAGCAATAGCTTTGCAAGTTCTCTCATTCCTAATCCAAGACCATATGGAGCTCAAGTACCAGGTGGGTGGGTATATTAATTGAGGGAATGTGCAGCTTGTCCTACTCTAAATCTACTTATTTTTCATAAGTGATCATTACTATAGAAAACAGCAAGAAACATAGAGATGCTGGGAAACAACCTCCACCTCTATGTAAAAAATAACAGTGTCTAGGAATTGAGATTCCACCTTTCTACTAAGCTCAGAACAGAAGGTAGAAGCCTGGTATCTCTTCTCTGGAGAAGATGAGGTCATCTACTCAGTAAGTAAAAACATGTAAAATAATGCACTATAATATTCCCATTCATTCTCCATCTCTTGCCTTAGCAGCATTTTGCTAAGCTTTATTTTAGCAGGCCTAAAACATACAAAAAATGAGATTACTTTACCATCTTCATCTTGAATTCAATCATAGCTGTATTTCTGGAAGAATTCAGACATGCACAGTTTTCATTGAAGTATTTTGGTTCCTAAGTTCTCTTGAGAGGCATGGAAAAGAAGTATTACCATGGTGCTAGCAAAAATGCTATAACGGAAAAGCACTATAATTCTATTAGTTTAGAATGGCTGTTGCCATATTTTGCCCCAAGTGTAGCATGTAATGTAGCATAGATACCTGCTCAGTGTAATATGCAGTGCTGGTACAGTTCCAACAGTCATATTTCAGTAAATGCCAAATTAAATGTGATTTGCCTGACATACAAGAGAAAAGCATCCTCTGAGTGTGATTATGGGCTTCATGTTGTGATATTTATGCTAATAGTGTCTGCAAAAGAAGCAGTTCCTTCCCCTAGAAAACCTGACCTGTCAGAAATCGCAGAAGGTGCTTTGGAGGCTAGCTTGAAAAATCTCTCTGTAGGACCTGCCAAGGAAGAGTCCTACTTTAGTTAAAACTCTAGGTTTTCAAGTGACCTTCAAGTGCTGTAGCAGAGTGACAGTGTTACCCCATGTGCATAAATCTTTGCAGAGGGATGTGTTTCAGTAAAAGCTCTTGCTTGACTTCTCAAAAGTATAGAAAGTCATAGCATAGCTATGCATAGCATAGCATAGCATTGCTATACTGTTTTTTAGTTACCTGGTCAGCTAAAACCCAATAACATTAAAATTAAAAACCTAATTATGACCCAAATGCAATGAATGGTAGTATGGAAACACCTACAGATCATTCCTGATGTGCTCAGACCCATGGCTATGAACTCCTGGAACAAATTAGAAACTGGCACTACCTTAATAGCTGGGTATCTCATTTCTTTAGGATACATCCGAATGAGCAAAACATGAACAAACAAGCAATGGATGAAACAGATAAGTGGCTAATTCCAACATGCAGGAACCTCCTGCTTATTAATTTATCCACCCTAGTCAGTCCTCTGACTACAGGAAAAACAATCCACCAAATCTATACTTGTGTACCAGGGCATTAAACAAATTATAATACACAGAGACAGGCTGAACCACTTGCGTGTTGTTTTTAAATTATCTTTATGAAAACGAGAACTTGGGGAGGAGCTGGGGATGATTAGAAACTGATGATGGCATACACTGCAGGCTTTTCCTTCTTCCAAACATATCCTTTAATTTCTTTAAATTCCCTAGGTCTTCAGACACAGAAAGATTAGTTTCTCATTCCTTCTAAAGACTTTTAGAAAGCTGGCACTTAGACTTTTAGCACTGTGAAGAGGAAATAAATGTTTGAGGAAATCTTACCTGTTTAAAACACTTTTTAATGGTCCAATAATTTTTTTAAAAACAACAATTTGAATTATGCCATAAATATTATTACAAACCAGAATTAAAGTAATTTTACACCCTGACTATAGAATTCCTGAAACAACACAATAATAACCTGAAGGGAGGAAATTCTCTAGAAAAAAAATGTGTATTTATTGTTCATTATAACACCATATTTCATCATTCAACATTGAAAATGTCCATTAATAATATAGCATTCATTGGTTTTATAACAATTACAGTTCAAAATCTTCTTTTTGGAACTTTAATTGATCCTCCAAATGAGCTTTATTAATCATTGACGGAAAACTGGCAAAATCCTACCCCGTACTTTGGCAACATTTCAAAATGTCCAATTAGGTCAAATCAAGAAAGCCCCAGAAACCAATTACAGCAGCACTTCTAAGCCAAAAAATCTCATTGTACTCTGAAAAAACTGCAACTTTATAGGAAAAAAACCCAAACAAAAATCCTCAATCCTGATCTGGTTATGTACCTGAAATACCACCTCCATAGAAACATGCCAAATAGTCACTCCTTGAACTACATCAATTAATGATATTTGTTCAGAGATTTCATTTATCAGTGCCATAAATGTCACCAAGCAGTTCACCACAAGGAACAGTGCCAGCCAGTTCCTTAATCTGTCAAGCAAACACTTGCTCCCCTTCAGCATTTTTCTGTACATCTCATCTGCAGTGCTGTAATTGCACATGTATACAAAGTCTTCACCTTTTTTATGAGTTTCATATGTTCTGTATCTCACCTCCATGTTTGTACATTAACAACTATGTTGACAATGAGATAAAAATAATCTTGGCGGCAAGAACAATAGCAACCTTTATCTAACTTCTCAAGAATGTGATCTTTGCTTCTGCAGTACTTCTGCACGTACAGCCCTATGGTGCTGGTGGGCTGTTTGAGGTGTATTTTGCTGCCAATCCTAATCCCACCACCCACAGTCAAGAATTAATTAGGACTTGAAGATGCCAGAGGGAGGCAAAACAAACAAAAATAGCATTTTAATTAACTACAAACAATAATTAAGATTCTGCATTATGTTTAGCATCTGCACATTTCTGGACTTACTGCAGTGACTCTGAATCTGATGAGATCATCCATCTAAATCCCAGAGGACTGAACAGATAGATCTGAGATCCTAAGTACATTTCCTATTATATCTTAAACCAGTAAATAATTCATGCATTCTTATTGTGAAGACCAGTAATTAAAAGTTTTTTTAAAATGTCACTGTAAATGAACCGAATCCATATATCCTGCCCAGACTAAAGGAGAACAAAATGTGCAGCCATTTGAGTTTCCAATTCCAAATGTATACCTATTCTGCCATTTCATAACACAATGGTCCCCACTTCACCATACTTAGTTAGTTAGTTGGTTAGTTTTTATTTATTCACTTACTTATTTACAGTTCACTTTTACTTTTTTACTAGCTTTTTTTATTAAACCTGTCATTATCCTAACAAAATTAGGAAGGCAGCATTATATGACATATTTTTGCCCAAGTCACAAAAGTTACTTGCAACATTTTCCACTCCAGTGCTCTTTTGAGACACAGAACCCTCCAAATCTCTTCCTATCTATTTTAGTTACTCAGTTTTCTCTGCCATTTGATCTTTAGCTGGCTAGTTTACAAACTGGATCTTGGCAGTTCATCTCAACACAAAGTATTACATTCCCTCAACTCGGGCTTGACACAGTTATATATCCTTCAGAAGTCAAACCCTCTTAACAAAAACTCCTTACCTTCACCAGGAGGACAGGTAAATTTCCTCAAGTTTACTTTACCATGATCTTGATCAAGGGTAACCACCAGGACCTAGCCATACAGAAGAAAGTCAAGGGTTCTCTTGCGCCTGTCTCTAGAAACCTAAAGGAAAACATCTGTCTGAAGTAACCACATGGCTTTAGCATTCTATCATTTTCCAAAAACAGCTAGACCAAACCTCTTAACATACATTAACTACACCTAAAACCTTAGTTCACCAAAGATAATGGAACTCATAGTACAGTTCACCGAAGATAATGGAACTCATAGTACCATTTATATAATGCAGCCCCAACATCTCATTTGAATTTTAGCCACTATATGGCAGACAAGTGCAACATTTTAGCTAATACGTTGAAAGCTTTGTGTGGATCCTTTTCTTCCTCCCCTTATTTGTTTATTAGCCCATTAATATAAAAACCAAGAAATGTTTGGAAGATCCTGCATATCTCTAGCCCTCTTTCAGATTGAGTTTCATAGGTCCCTCAGGTTTCATAGGTTCCATGTATTCTCCCTTACATTCTGCTAAACTAGTAGATACAGAAGATTAACTGATTCATAATGATATTGTTGTTTTCACCTCCACAGCAAATTTTTGAAATGCAAATAGAATAATTTTAACGGAAGTATTAAGAACTTCATAAAAGCAGTAAAAACAGACTGGTCTGTATTTAGAAAGCTGAGGTCAGACCTAAGTGTAAAGTTTATGTCAGGATGTAATGTAATGTAATGTTATGTCAGGATCCTAATGTAAGGATATCTTTTGTTAGAATGACTGACATTATTTATGACTGATTGCAAATGGGGCTGAATTGCTTTGTTGACTTGGAAAGGTCAGGAAGTTTACTGTTTTTCCTCTCATTTTATTTATGTCATGCCTTTTCTTTAGCTGTCTGTACTCTCATAACTGCACTACTTTGTTATATTTGTCCTTCTACAAAAGCTTTCCTTCCTTCTTATTAATTTTTTTTTTTCTGTTATGGTGGCAAACACTCCATTAAAAGTTCTAAATTTTCTGAGTGGATGAAAACCAGTAATTGCCCCCTTTCTTTACATGAAATGCTGTTTTGTCGTGGCCTAGAAAGCCCAGCCTGGTACAGGATAGCTATTAGGCTGCTGCCTGGTCTGCAGGACATCCTGTAACAGATCATACCTCATAGTCGTGTATGTGCTGCTGTACAAGAGTGGCTGAACCTCAGCTCTTATCACAGTTGCTCCTTCTAGTTGGTAATGCTTTCCAGGAAATTGCCTCATGATCTCTTGTTTTGATTTCAGGTGTATATAAAATCTGTATTTTCTATAAGCACCTTTGGCTTGCAGTGCTCCTTAACTTTCTTGGCCTTCCTTCTGACATCCCCTAGTTGGGGCAGATACATCATCCTATATCAGCTCTTTTCCTGCTTAGTCCTTATCCTTTTCCTGGAAATCCAGACCTTAGCACATTCAAGAATTTCTCAGGTTTATCCAGAGTATCTTCATTTGCCAAGAAAATAAAACAGTAAGGTCTCAGGGTCTGGGGTTCAAGTTTTAACTGCCATCCACATAGCAAAACAAGCTCATAGTTCCCTTGGACAGCAGCTTTGCATCCCTCCCTCCCAGAAGAAAGTCTCCAGAAATGCCTGTAGCAGTTCAGCTGCCTACTTATGCTCTGTTTCCCACTCTCTTTTCTTGATCCATTTCCCCAACTTTTCTACTAGCTACCTCACTTTTTGTGTCTTTCTCAGGCTGATCTCCAGATTGTGACAATTTGTGTGATTAAACTAAATGCAATTTATCTCCTGCATCTCGACTTCTTTCTGGGTAATACCATCCTACGTCTTTTTTGTTTGATTCTCTTGAGCTGGTCAATTAACTCCAATATTACATTCTGAAAATGTTTGTGTTACCTGGAGCATTTCAACTTCTTTTTAATAAGACGTTTCCATCATTATGAAAAACATTTTTTTTTTATTTCACTTTTTTCCCCTGCCTTTTTGCACAAAACTTTTCCATTTCAGCTTTTTCGATGAAAACAAAGCATTGCTGTATTGGCAGGTTCCCTTTCTTTCTTTCTGCTAGGCCTCATTTTTTAAGAGATTTCCTTTTTACATCTGAGACAATATGTCTTTCTTCATTTCCCTAATAAATCCTGATACCATATCCCTAGCCTTTTTTACTAACAATGCCTTCTCATTTATCCTGTTCAAGTTTTATCTCAACTGCTCATATAAGTTTATATTAGAAGCTGTATATTTTTGGTCTATGTTTATTGATTCAATGAAAAAGACCAAGACTTTAAACTTTTCCAGCCCAACATGCTGTTGTGCTTTAAATTCTTAACCAAGTCTTACTCCTTTTGGCAATCTTGCTTGTGCAGATTGACTCTACTTTTTTTTAATGATACGCAGTATCTTTCTGTTTTCCTTTGCCTCTGGTTTAGTGCTGCAGTCTCCTGCAGTATTTTCTTTCAGGTATAATTTCTGGGTAAAAAAATAATCTTTAACGAGTCTGTGAATTGATGATCCTTTATGTTCTGCAAGTGCTTTCTTTTCATTGAGGCTCTTTTTGCTTTTCACCACCTCCTGATTGCTCCAGAGCACAACTGCTCCATACTGCGTGACCTAGGAGAGCATCCTCCTCTGATGGCAGTGGTCACCTCACAACATATGCCTTCAGGAGAGCCTCAATTTCCTCACCAGAACACTGCTTTTCTGGTCATACAGTCTGAGCACAACTTACAGGGACATTTTTTTTTTTTTGCCCGGAGTTGCTTTCTCAGTCTAATAATAATAAATTAATTTTAGTTCTTTATCACAGCTTTGGTAAGCAAGAGCTCATCCTGCCTTCCTTGCAGCTGATGGTATTTTGCCACTGTTTTGGTGAGAGGAAACTCTACCCTTTATGGAGGAAAGCTGTGCTACAACAGATGCAAGACAGAGAGTCAGGACACTCACTCTCTTCTCCTCAGCTCTGCCACCTGTTGCTGCAGGACTTAAGCTACTCCATATTCCTGTGCCTTGTATTTTTCACATAATGTGTATTCTGTGTTAGTTTGTTTAATCTCTCCCGCAGAAGTGTCCTGCAGTACACCCTATGAAACTCCCAAGGTTATTCCCATGAGGTATTGACTTCACTCGACTAGGAGGCCAGTAGCGTCCATTTTTTAAAAAATATTGGTTTGAGATCCTTCATAGTCACGAGTACGATTCTCAGTGTTACTATATTTGCAGTGAGGTTCTTACAACTTGTCTCAATTTGTCAGTTGGTCACAGAGTGCAGTCTGGAATGATAACGCACGGCCACTGCCATCTGTGGCCCGAACTCCCCAGCGTTTCCCAGCCATCTCCCATGCTGCCATCCCAGCTGAGCTCAGCGCTCCCACACGCGCCGCGCAGGGAAAGCGGCTGAATTCCCTGGGGAGCAGCCTGGACCCTCCTGCGAGGTCTGCGTAGCTCCTAGGAGTGGGAGGAACTCTGCAGAAGCAGCAAACGCGTCGTAGCCCTTCCTGGAGCCTATGTTCTTTCC